>NW_005187570.1:203574-208404 GCF_000239375.1 Pundamilia nyererei
CTCTCTCTCTCTCTCTCTCTCTCTCTCTCTCTCTCTCTCTCTCTCTCTCTACCAACAACCAAATGTCATGTTACCATATCATTTTTGACTGGTCAACATGGGGCATTTTTCCACCAACACGAAAGGGCTGTTTTTTGGTTTGTTTTTTTAATTTTTTGGTCATAAGCAGAGAGTGCTTGCTAGCGCTGTCCTTAGACAGTAAACGTGATGAAACTATTGAGGAAAAACACACGTATATTGTTTAGCATGACTCTGGTTTTACGTAGCCTATCAACACAACTTAAAAACTGGTATATATCACCTTGTTGCTTTGTCATCTTGAAATGGTCGTGTAATTGGCTTACCACGACTACTTTATTGTTCCTCAGTCAAACAGCAGCACCCATGCGATTGTTTTGCCCCCTTAGCTCCAGGTGTTGTGTCAAAAAGTGATCGTCGGCCAGAAAGTGAATACCGCCCGCGGGAGCGCGCGCAGCTACTTAAAGCTGTAGTGCCCAGATTACTTACATAGACAGCTACTTCCGTGCAACTGATATAAGATGCGATAAGCTGAAGACAGCTTCGATGTCTGCTTGTTAAAAAATAGTAACGCGACCGCACCGCATTTTCTTGTTAGTAACGGTAACGGGATTGTAACGATAGAAATAGTAATAGTTAGATTACTCGTTACTGAAAAAAGGAACGGCGTTACAAGGGGCGTTACAAGTAACGGCGTTATTTCCATCACTGCCTCTGAGGTTATATAAGCTGGGGATGAACTGTGAGTGAGGTGGTTTTTTCCCTCTGTGGCTCTACACGTTTTTCCGCTAGGTTTTGGACAGACAGCCTCCTTGCGAGTAGTGAGTAGGCGGGCTTGTGGGCCCCAGAAGTGTCTCCCCTTGGTGAGGAGTTAAGGAAGAAGTGTGGGAAGTGCCTCCCTTATTTGTTAAAGCCGGTGTTGCCGGCTCTTTAAGTCAAGGTTATTTGTAATAAAGCCATATTGTTTGTAATAAAACGATATTATTATAGAACACCTCTGTCTGTTTTTCTTTTCATTCTATTTATAGACCCATTTGTTACTGGTCCCCACACTCACACCCCTAGACCCCTTCGTGGGGACGTAACAGGCATTGTAACGATAGAAATAGTAATTAGTTAGATTACTCGTTACTGAAAAAAGTAATGCCGTTACTTGTAACGCCATTATTCCCATCACTGCCTAAAACCAGAAGCGATGTAAGCACTGAATGAAAAGAAGCTGCTAGAATCTGAAGATGAAAGTCTTTAACACATCAACCACAGCCTGGTTCTTCACTATAAGACTGCACTTCAAAAAGCAGTATAATGCAACAGGGAAGCCATTTACTAGAAGAAAACTAAGAGTATTCAAAAATTCAAGAGGAACTTACCATCAATTCCCAAAACATCTTGCTTTTGGTTCTCAGAGCACGGCTCAAATTTGCGGATGATGTCCAGGCAGTGGTCTTTACTCACCTTGGCCATCTATAAAATGTAAAAAATTCATGTCACAAATACCTCTTTGATCCAACTGGTGATCTGGCTGCACATTTTTATTTTCATCTTGGCTTCAGGAATCAGCTGTTTGGCACCTGTCCTCATTGGTCAATCAGATTTCGACCTGACATTTTTACAATGTCTTGACACTGTTAGCGTGTTAAAGGTGTCTTTAAACAAAAGTCCAAAAATAAGACAAAGTTGAACTGAAAAAATTGGAAATTGGAAACAACAACAAGTAAAGAAAAATCTTACATTAAATAGGACATCAAGCATTTTTGTGTGTATATATGTTCATAGAGGAACTAATAATTCTGTTTTCCTCTGTATGTTGTCCTGTAATCACAGCTCAGAAACACTAGCTGTGGTATTGCTGTGTTCAGCTTTTTTATGTCATTTCATATAAAAATAAAAATGTCAACAGAAAAAGAGTTAGAACAAATGCAGAATGCACTTACTTTCATTTCAGTTTATTCCACTCCAATCAAATGTTATCTATATAGCCCCAAATCAGGTCACAGCTGGCTCAAGTTGATGTGTAATAAAATAAAAAAATAAAAAAAGAACTCTCTCAGACTATCAGGCAGCTGCACTGAAAGATAACTGACTCCATGTTGTTAGATCACGGGTCTCTTAAACTCCAGTCCTCGAGGGCCGCTGTCCTGAAACCTTTCCATGTGTCCCTGTTGCGCACACCTGAATACAATTAGTAGCTCATTAGCAAGAGTATAGAACTGGAACTATAGAACTTGGTTCAACCCCTAACATTCATTCCCTCATGAGCTGCTGTAACATGAATCAAATGGCTGAATTGCCTCCTCAGCATGCAGTCAAGTTCTAGAGTCTTGCTAATGACATACTAATTGTAGGTGTGTTGCAACAGGGACACATGGAAAAGTTTCAGGACAGCGGCTCTCGAGGACTGAAGTACAAGACTCCTGTTGTACATGGTGTAACAGTGGTAAGCAATGTTGCCTCACAGCAAGGAAGTCTTGAATTCGACTCCACCATCTGGTCGGGACCTTTACGTTTGGAGTCTGCATCGACGGAAATTCTATGCACAACAACCCATAACGTCAAAGCTAAGAAAAACAGCTCCATCAGGTTTGAGGTGTGGGCCTTTTCCAAATCGTGTTCGATTAACTGAAATTACTACAGCTGGACTCCAATCACGTTCTAGAAACATCCGACTGATGATCAGTGGAAACAGGATGAACCTGAGCTCAGTCTTGACTGTTATGGCAAAGGCTGTGAATACTTATGTACACACTTTACTGTTGCTTTTTATTTTAATACATCTTCAATAATTTCAAGCAAACTTTTCTCACTTTGTCATTAATGTGTATTGTGTGTAGACGTTTGAGGTGATAATTTGTAGCTAGACTCACAGAGATGTGCCCACCTGCTGTAGTGCAGGATATGGGATTTAAAGCACAATCAGCAACATCTTAGTTTGGCTCTGATCAGCAGTAAACCGACTGGTGCAACTCTATTTTCTAAGTCTGCAGATCAGTAGCATTGTGGGTTTTCACAGTAAAGAACACCACGAGAAATAATTTAAAACAAAACAAAACAAATTTAAAAAAAAGAGCCGCTTCAATAAGCAAAGTAACTTTGAGTCCCATTAGAACCAGTTTGTACCTTTTGCTCAGTCTCCAGGAAGCGGGCCAGGTCATCAGTGTTGAGATGGTCCTTGTGGTTGCTGTAGCTAAGCATGAGGAGGTACAGATCCCTGCGGGTCGACATCATCTTGTAGAAGGAACAAAACTCCTCAAAGCCCAGAGTTCCCTGGGTGTCATCTGTGTCTGCCTCCTACACATCAGGTACGAGACAAATTTCCAGTGTTAGAAAACTGTCTTAATACTGTAATACTGCAATACTTAATACTCTTTATAGTGCTTCAAGCAGGACTACAGAGTTTCCTTGTTTGCCTACTAGATAATAATAAAAGATCAGAATTGATTATTGTGATATTTACAGCTGATTTTGTCTTTTGTCTGCAGAGCAGCTTCATGCACACTGGGCTCACAACATTAGAGACTTATACACATGCTTCTATGGCAGGGGTGGGCAACTCCAGGCCTCGAGGACCAGTGTCCTGCAGGTTTTAGATGTGTCCTTGAGCCAACACAGCTGATTTAAATGGCTAAATGACCTCTTCAACGTGTCTTGAAGTTCTCCAGAGGCCTGGTAATGAACTAATACTTTGATTCAGGTGTGTAGACCAAGGGTGAGATCTAAAACCTGCAGGACACCGGGCCTCAAGGCCTGGGTTGTTGCTGCCACATTTTTCAAATCAGTTTGTACCAAATATCTTAAGTGATGTAAATTCAAGACTTTTATCCAAATAATATGTTCAGGCTCAATGTACCGAGCCTCCGTTAGAGTCCCATCAAAGTTGTGCTGGCAGTGGGAGCTAAACATCTTATGGACTGGGGCCTCTGCCAAGCCAGCTCTGCATCTTTAATCTCCAAATGATCCAACTCACCACCGATGATACAATTATTAAAACCTGTAATAATGATAATATTATTACTATTATTATTATTATTATTATTATTATTTTAAAAATAACACCTTCCCTGACCCAAAGGCGCTATAGATCAGCGGTCCCCAGCCCCTGGGCCTCGGACCGGTACCGGTTCGTGAGTCGTTTGGTACCGGGCCGCGAGAGTTGAGGCTCAGGTGTGAAATGTATGGTTTTCAAATCAAATCAAATCAAACCACTTTTATTGTCACATCACATGTGCAGGCACACTGGCACAGCACATGCGAGTGAAATTCTTGTGTGCGAGCCCCACAAGCAACAGAGATGTGCAAACACAACAACACAAACGAGCAAAATACAAGAATGGCCAACCTGAAACTAATAAACATATGTACAATATATAATAGTGTATGCATTTCTGGATGTGTATACTAAATGTTTTCCTACGCGTGTGTGTGTGTGTGTGTGTGTGTGTGTGTATACACATTTTTACAAATTAAATAGTAAAAAATAATAAAATAAAATATATAAAAATATACAGAGTTGAGACGTGCAAAACAGTGGCATTACTGTACAGTATGGAGTGCATAATGTTAAAGTTCCAGCAGTGAAGGTGAGGTGTCTATGAAGTGTTCAGCAGTCTGATGGCCTGATGGAAAAAGCTGTCTCTCAGTCTGCTGGTACGGGACCGGATGCTGCAGAACCTCCTTCCTGATGGAAGTAGTCTGAACAGTTTATGGCTGGGGTGACTGGAGTCCTTGATGATTCTCCCCGCTTTCCTCAGGCAGCGCTTCCTGTAGATGTCTTGGAGGGAGGGAAGCTCACCTCCAATTATCCGTTCAGAGCAC
>NW_005187570.1:212917-245846 GCF_000239375.1 Pundamilia nyererei
CTGAATTATGTTGAAATTGAATTTTTTTTAGGATACAGTGGTATGAAAAAGTCTTTGCATGTTTCCTGATTTCCTATTTTTTTATATGTTTGTCACACTTGAATGTTTCAGATCATGACACACATTTAAATATTAAAAAGAAATATTACAACTGTGGTTTGCTGGAGTCCCACAGCTTTATAACCTCAATTAGTTTCTCACTTGTTCCTGAATATTCCACTTTATCAGGCAAGCCCTATTTGGGTAACTGAGAGCAAGTGTGACAGTAACCAGGCCTGGGTGTGGCTTTCCAAAGATGTGACACAACACAGTTCATTTATGTTATAACTAAGGGCAATCACTTTTCCCACACAGGGCCACGTAGGGTTTTATTCTAATTCACCTTTCCTTCAGTCTGTTGTACTGCTGTAACAAGTTAATTTATGGGATTATATAAAATCTGTCTAATAAATTAATTTAGGTCCAGCATTTAAAGTAAGTCTGTCACGTGTGATGCAGTAAATTAAATAATATTTGTGTTGTTCTTTGTAAACAGTGAAAACAGCACGTAAGGGAAATGCAGCTTAAAGGCATCATCATCATTCTAGCCTTACTGACTCCCATTTCTTATTTATGAACCAATATACTCGACAGCTAATATCCACTAATTCACCAATCAGTCCAGCCGCTTCTTGTTCCTACAAAGCTTGCACCCCACATGCACATGTGCAAGACTCCACTGTGATTAATCAGTGAGCAAATCCCCTGCTGAAGAGCCGTGCTTCTTTACATTTTATTTAGTACAATAACACCTCCAGCTGTTACATCCAACCTGTGTCAATAACGATGTAGCTCTGCTTTGTCACTACAAATGTATACAGGTCTCCATTTCCTGGAACAAATACACAACAAGGCTAGATCAGATGGTACCATGCGAGGGACGCCTGTTGCAGCAGCTTTTTGTATGGTTGTCAATGAATCTTGTATTTTTCAGGCTTGCTGACTGTGGCTCAGCTACATAAACCATGTGTGTTCAATTTTATTTATATAACGTCAAATCACAACTGCTCACTGCCCGTTATATTGTAAGGTTAAGACCCTACAGCAATACAGAGAAAACCCTCTGGCAATCACTTGGTGACAGCAGGAACGAGAAGATTCCCCCTTTAATCAGCGAGAAACCTCCAGCAGAATCAGGCTCGGGGAGGAGCAGCTATCTGCCACAACTGGTTGGGGTGAAAAGAAGAAGACAGGACAAAAGACACATCAGGGCTTTATGAGAATGATGTTTTTGGATTTTTTCGGTGCCATTAATCCTTTGGGGTCCAGGATGAATTTGGCAGTTTTTCACTAATTTAACTTCACATTTATTTTTCGGTTTTAAAAACAGTTTACCTTCTTTGGCATCATTTTTTTCAGCACAACCTCATATCTGGCTGTACAGTTAGTTTTCATGTTATTGATCCATGAAACCAGATAAAACAAACCAATTAGTTAAACTGTGGGAAAGTTTTTAAAGACATAAAGGCCTGGATGACCTCTAATTTTCTGCTTTGAAATTCAGATAAAACCCAGCCCGAAAAATCGTAGGTAATGCTATCCAGAAAAAACAAAAACAACTTACTCTGGATGGCATTACCTTGGCCTCCAGTAACACTGTGAGGAACCTTGGAGTCATTTTTGACCAGGACATGTCCTTTGTGGAGCAGGGAAATTATTTTACTGCTATTGTTAAATAATCATCATCATTACCATTGCATTAATAATAGAATCTGCAGCATTGATATTGTATTCAGAGGGTTAAACAGTGTGTGTGTTTTAGAAAGAATAAGTTGCAGGCTGACAGGAAGTTGCAGAGAGTTTGCAGAAGGGAAAGCAGAGTCTAAGTTATTCTGAGCAGGTTAGACGAGGCTATTTGAATTACTAGGTTATTCAAATTGTCTGTTATACTTTTATATTATTTTACTAAGCTCTTAGTAGAGGTTCTTGATTAAAACATTTATTCAACATAGTACATATAGTTTCAGTTAGGTTATTACACATAAGGATGAGCCTCTGGTCTGGTAAAAGGTCAGAAGTGCAACGGGTGAGATGAGAGGGCATGTAGGGTCAACACATACACACACACACACACACACACACACACATTAGTAGACTCATTTATAGGTGAGAAGTTGGTCATGTTTGTCTCTGGAAAGAGGAACAGCGTCTGGCAGGATGTGGGGCTTGTGTTCCAGACGAGACGAAGACAACGTTCTTTTAAACTATGTTAAAAGGCATTGTGGTTTTGATTTGACGTATGTATATATTCTGTCTGTGACGTATGAAGGGGCGTCATTAATTCAAACCCCGATGCTATAAAAATCTATACATGCTTTGACTAAGTCGAAGATTAATTCCTGTCTGCGTACAGAGTCATCTTCCCACGCGTGTATTCATTAAAATCAATTGTTTGACCAAGATCTTCTGGACCTGGTTGTTTGTACTCTCCTTCCTCAATATTTGAACCTTAACACCTTCAATGCACATATTAAACAAATATGTAAGACTGCTTTCTTCCATTTGTGCAACATCTCTAAAATTAGAAATATCCTGTCTCAGAGTGATGCTGAAAAACTAGTTCATGCATTTATTACCAGCACAGAGAATGTGCTGGTATTGTCTTACCAGGTCCGTGAGATCTTCGACTCCCACCTCCAGCAAAACATCAACAGCATTCTGAAATGGCTGGGAACATTAAGTCCAAATGGACCACATTCTGCACCTCTATTGTTGAGGCTGCTACAAGGAGCCCAAAAAGGTGAAGGGAGAACGGAGCCATCAAACTGAAGTAGGAGTCCTACTGGACTTGGTTACCTAGTGGGACTTTGGACACAGCAGATCAGCAGACCAAGCTGAATGCTTGAAGAGAAGAACGTTTTAGGAGTGTCAATGGTGAGAGAGCAAGTGATAACGAGTTTTGAGATGTGAGGCCGGCAGGTTTCAGCCCTGCGATGTGTTCCTCTGTCTTGTGGTGGACAGAAACTATTTTTGGAGAGGCACAAATAAATTGCGTCGCATCTTAATTGTTCTGTAATTTTAGCGGTAGGAATATTGCAGAAGTTTTTTAATTTACAAATTACAGTTGCATTTCAAGTTATGAAGATGATTCAATAAACATCTTTGTGGTTTTTACAGTAAAAGAAAAATCTAACCATTTCCTACTCAGGTTTTTTGTTTTTTATGTGGTTTAGATCAGTTCTCTACAGTATGTATATGTAACTATAAATTTAGACATGTGAGGATGTGGTGAAAAGAATGATATCAAATAAGGCAAGCTAAATAGTTTTTAAAGGTAAAATCAAAAGTAGTGAAAAAATTGCCCCACTGGGTAAATAAACGCTGTCTTTAAGGACAAGAGCTTATTCATTTGTAACCCGGGCATCCATGGTGTTCGTATGGAAAAAGTTAATTGGATGCACACCCACCTGCCCTGTTCCACAGTGGTTCACTGCAACTTTTTCCCTCTAACAAGTTTTACTGAAAATTCACTTGCTAGTTTCCCAAGTAGAAAAAAGTAATGTTGTCTGATACAATACTACTAATACATCCATGGAAATGTTTAGTTATTTATGGTTAGATTTGATGATGAAGTCTGTGGTGCACTGGTCTACCCTCATTTACATGACTGCACTGCTTTATCTGTTCTCTCTGTGTGCCTTTTACTGTTCATTCTTGGTGTGGTAAAGTATATTCACTAACGTGTGGAATGTGATCATATGTAGTATCGCTACACACTGAGAAAGAGGTAAGGACACTATTATTTATCTTCATTGTAAGTAGATTAAACCAAAGAATGAGTTTAGAGATCATTAACACACAAATCCTCATCAGTGTCAGAACACACCTGCAATACGCCAGAGGCCATCTGTGTCCCAGCAGCACCATATGGCTGACTGTCAATAGATCGTTTGACTTAGTGACAGGAATCCGGCTAAAAGGGCCAAATCAACCTTCAGCACACTAATCCTTTAGCCAACATCTATATTAGTCACAGTCTGTTCCCTGCTCACTCACACACTGCTGTCTCATGTGACCTAGTAACACCTTTCTTGACCTGGATTGACAGTGGATCATATTTTACACATTTTACAAGCTGCATTAGCCTTTGCACTAGCAAGCTTAGTAAGTCATGGATCACATCCACTTGTAGATGCTGTTGCATTGCTGTAAGTAAATTAACCAACAGCCTCTGGAGTGAGTTTTCTTTAAAGGAATACTACAACTGTTCACTTTATACATGGGAATTAATTTGTACCAAATAATATCAAATGTGGACATTTTAATTTAAAAGCATAATCTCCCCCCTAGCTCTCAGCCTCATATCCAATGCATTGAATAATTTACCTAATCCTATAAAGCTGGCCAGTGCAGGGAGATCGAGGTTGGATATGGATACAAGTGGAATATTTTTGCATCAGAAGACGCGAAAGCAGGCATGAGTGCAGCAGAAGATGATGGTGGTGCTTGTTAGCAATTTCAAGCTGTTAGCTGCACCTTGACCCTGCCCTCGGGGTGGCTGTAGCTCAGGAGGTAGAGCAGGTCAACTACTAATCGCAAGGTTGGTGGTTCGACCCCTGGCCTCTCCAGTCTGCATGCCAAATATCCAAATATATGCAGGTTGTTCCCCGATGCATTAGACTTGTGAATGCCAGAAAGCATAGGTGGGGAATAAACAGTCCATTTAGAATTTTTTACTTGAATTTTCCCCACAGGCAGAACTATGAGTCTCTGTATTTTAAATTGTGACAAAACACAGGCCAAAGCTCAGATGGGTTTTACAGACCGTCACTCACAGGACAGATCTGGTGTAGTAGTAGCTCCACTACACCAGTGCTGGGCTTGATAGGTTCAGGGTAATTGTAAACAGGTGACCATTTAAAACAATGAAATGCAGAGTTTCCAAACTTTCTTAGCAGTGTTAACAACATCTTTGACCAAAAAACACTATCTGTCTGATGACTGTGCAAATGCAAAGAAAGAACACATTGCAGTATCAGATGGTTTATAACAGTCATAGTCACCGCAATTAGTGTCCATAGATGTCAATATGATGTCACTCCCTGCCATACATACCTACTCATTATTACTTAATACTCAGCAGTAATGGAGCACAGACATCTTGGGCCACATAGGAAGCCATATTATTTGTCAGTTACTTGCATTAAAATGCTCCAACAGGAACCAGCAGCACAAAGAGATTTGGAGATGTGCCTCAAAAGAGTTATATATGATCCACAGGCGTAAACCAAGACGTAGAACCCCAAACTAAGATGCAGTGGAAGCTCAGATGTCCCAGTTTTACACTGGAAATTGAATGTATCTTACATTTGTGGATCGGTGAGAAGATGGCAGCATTAAATTTGTCTCAAAACAGATGGTGGACACTGTGCGTATCAGGCGATTCGTCCACACATATTTAAGGTTTTGTAAGTGACCGAGAGAGAGCTGCATGTAGTTTTACACATTTGTACGGTTTTCAGAAGGTAAAATGATCAGATTTATGAGCTGAACTAATAAATCGTACGTACACGATCAGTATTTATTGTTTGGCTGTACACATTTTTAAAATTGCTTTTGCAATTTTGCGTAAAGATTTGTGTAAAGATTTCTTTCCATGAGTCCAGTTCAGTGACTGAGGGAGGTGAGGCCCAGCCACAGGGTTAGCACATGACGACTGTAGCTCTGACTGTGAGAAAGATTGATTTCAGCAGCTGCTGACAGAAGACACGTTTTCCATTCACAGTGCTACGATAAATCAAAGTGCTATTGGTCTTTAAACACCTCACTAAACCATGTGCCCACACATGCCTTTGTGTCCCGTACGGTCCTCCTGAGTCTGGAGGTCACTCAGGTTAATTTGCTCTGTACCTTGAACATCTGTTTGACCTTCTGTCGGGGCAGGTTGACATTGAGTTTGTGCAGGAGATGGAGAACTTCGCTGATGCTTAAGCTGCCATCGCCATTCTTATCAGCCTCTGTGAAGGTCTGCTTTAGCCATGTGGTGACACTCTGGTTAAGGAAAGTCACCACAACAGTTCAGCACATTTATCGTTTATAACCAGAGCAGTGTAACGTCAGTGCAATGGGTCAGTTCAGCCTGTCAATGCTTTAAATTGCCCTCTATTAATGTTTTGAAATTCTACAGTATGTAACATATGCAGTTACACGATACAGGTGAAGAGGCTGAAAGTAAACAGTACAATGAAAAGGATATTGGTCACGGGTGCGCTGCCTCTTAGCAAGGCTGTCCTCATCACTGATCCCAGCCACCAGGTACTTGAGGCCTGTGATCCAAGTGCGTGCCTCCTCACCAGTCGTGGACACCAGGTCCAGGGACTCCATGTGTTCTCCATAGTAGAGGCTGAAGCAACAGTTTGGGTCAAAGCTGCCCTCTGCATAGCGCTGGAAGATCTCAGACTGCTTACCCTCACACACCTCCCGGATGGAGTCGATGGAAACTGTTGGAGGACACAACAAGTCGGTGAGTTAGCGGTATAAGGCAACTTTAACACAGTATGGGAGTAAACAGACCATGAGGTATAATAATAATATTCATAATAATAATAATAATAATTTGATGTACTCTGGCTGTTGAGTCATTTGTTCTTGTGTATCGTTTTTCTAACTTTATTTTGAGCCTTACTCTTGCTGGGTTGTGTATGCTGCCATCTGGTTGTTAGTGTTCTTTGCATACCTCACAGGGGGAGTTACTATAATAAATTCAAGTTCTTCTTATTGCTATAATTTTATAAATTATGCACAAGCGTAAACTGTGTTCAGAGTGTTGAGCATTAGGAGAACGTCTGGAATCACTGTCTGTTGCTGATGATGGCGATGATAACGTCAGTTGTCCTCCTCCTCCAAGGACCGGACAAGTCACAACTTTTCCATTTATACGCTTGTACAGCAGGCTGTATTTCACCTACAGTTCAGCATTTTAACAGCTCAGGATTGGTTTAAACTCCGAAACAAATAAAGTTCAGTTAAGTGCCTGCGCTCTCTGATAGAACAGGCACTTAATTACTGATAACATTCAAGTTTTAAACAAATGATGCTTAGTTCTGACCACATCACAGACAGAATCTCTGTCCTCAGGTCGTCACACTGCTGCTTCGTAAAACAACAACAATCTGTAGTAGATGCTCTGATGCAGAAATAGGAGCATCAGAGCATCACATGACTTCAGTTTCCTGATGGAAGGAACCACTTATTTTCTCTTCTCCTGTAATTTTGTCTGCTGCATTTCTTTGTTTTCTTAATTCTGGTTTGTTCTGAGGTTAACTGCTAACTTAATTGTAAGCATATTCTCATGTTTTTGCCACTCAGACACTGAATTTGTGTGGCTTGTTCACTTTTTGCAAGAGAAACGTCTTTGCTGGGAACATGATGTCCATTGGGGCTAATGACATCTTCTTTGTCCACTATTGTGCAACTTTAGTGACACAGTATAAAGTAAGTATAGGAAATGTAAGCAGAAATGTAGCCTTAGTAGTGTTTACCTTGGAAATGTGAAGTACAACACGACTGCTTAAATGTTTAGTTTATAAATAACAGCAAGTTAACCTCGTACGTTGTTAGGAGCCTGCACATAAATAAAACTTTTCTACGTGGGGTGGGGCTTTTTTTTACCACTTACTTCAACCCATCTCTTCTGCCATGCAGCCACATCAGTAACTTCTATGAAGCATTTGCACTTCCTGTAATATGGAGTGCAGCAATCCTCAGCTGAGTGTTGAGTGGCTGCACTTGTAATTGTTTATGCCACTAGTGTTGAAACAAGTCTGGTGTTTTTACTCTCAGCAGGAACAGCTTCCTGGCATATTTTAAGCAGTATTGTGCTTTGCTGGAGGCCCGATCTCTTGTAGCTCTGGTCATCACAGGCTGACAGGTGGCTCTTGCTCTGAGCCATGTTTGGGCTAATGACACGCTGACACCATGTAATCGACTGATTTTTCAGTAAAAATAAATACAAGGACGGTATGATACAGCATGACACATCCCCGTAATCAGTTACAGAAGATGCTTAAAGTTAGTGGTACTTTACATGTTGCTGCCACTCCTGTTAGCCTAACAGTCTGCTGATTGGCTTCAGCATGTGACACTGAACCAGTGGGTGTGTCTGTGGGCAAGTCACTGCTGTAGACCACAGCAAGGCTCGCAAAATTTCAAAATCTCTGGTAGCCCGTCGGGCAGGCATTCTTCAGTTTTTGGTAGCCCAAAATAAATTTAAGGAGCCCGAATAAAAAAGAAAGCAATTTTTTAATGTTTTGTTTCCATTACAATATTATACATTACAGTACAATATTGTAATGGAAACAAAAATTCATCAAAAAAATTGATCAAATAAAAATCACAACAACTGTATACAAATTACAATCATCAACTCAAATACTTGGTTCAAATTGAACAGAAATTTCTATGAACTTGTAAGAACTGTGTAAAAAAATTTGCTTTTTGAAGTTTGCAAAGACTGTTAAATTTTGCCAATGGTAGTTCACTTTTTGCAATATAGCACGCTGTTCTAAACAGCTTTTTCAGGAGTTCTTGTTGTGCTTGGTTTATTTTTAGTATGTTTTTTGCAATTGCTGTTTGTTCCTGGAAAGATACTGCAGACTGGGCAATAATGCATTTCTTGCATTTCTCATGGGTTCTGATGCGGTCTTTCTTAAAACTACTAGTCCCAGTAACAAAGGCGCTTGTCGACTCAGAAATCAAATGAAACTCACAACACACTTGGCAGAACATCATGTTATTTAGCTTGTCATATTCCAGCCACAGAAATTCTTTTGTCCATGAAACCAAAAAAGCTGCACTTTCTTTTTGCCTCATAGTCTGATTTGTCATAACTTTTCCGTTTTGTGGTAAGCTTTTCTTTGGCTGCCCCTTCTTCACCCTGACCCGTCTTATTTGGCTCAGCAGAACTAAAATACCAGCGTAAATCCTGCTGCTTTTACACACGCACACACAACGGTCAGCGATTCTTTGCGCACTCAACCTCTCACATGTTTAAGCTTGCTGCGAGAGATTTCACTTGTCGCGTTTGAACAGTAAGCTAATGAGTGATAAGATGAAGTCAGAGGAAATGGTGCGCAATTAATCGTCACTCACCAATCAGTGCTGCTGCTCTCTACAAACCATTCGCGCGATCGCAAAATGAAAGTGAAAGCAAAAAAACAAGCGCAAATTCAAACACGATTTCAATATGTCACATATTGACAGTGGCTCATCGATGCCAATGACATAATTACTCAGCTACATTGGCGAAAGAATGCAAAAGCATAGACATATTTTCCTTCCTATGATAGCCCGACGGGCAGGGCTGAGTTAGATTTTGGTAGCCCACTGGAAAAATCGCTAGCCCCGGGACGTCGGGCTAGCGATTTTGCGAGCTCTGCACCCGAGCTGAATCAATGAAAAACTGCCTAATTTAATTTGAAAATGTTTTTTGTTTTTTTTTGTTTTTTTAGAAAGGATGTTCTCCCACCACCACAACCCCCTCCAAAAAAAACCCTAATAAATAAATAAATAAATAAAGCTCTAATTGTTTTTAACTTTCAAGGGAGCATGTGTGTTATTTTGTGTGTAGGACACTGCGGGCAGATTAAAGCTGATGAATAATTAAGTTGACTTAAGAAGCTCATTAAATCCAGGGATGGAGCAGGCAGAGCAACAGGGAACCGAGTCCCTAAGCTGCTATGAGACCTCATTTCTACTGAGAGCTACTGCTGAAAATCCCCTTTGATTCTTTTCTAAAACACTCAAATCTTTTTTGTCGTTGTTGTTTTCTTTTGGATTGGAAGTGTTTCAGGCCATTGGGGAAATTTATTGGAGCAAGAGTTAAACCTATAAGACCTTTAAAGCCTGAAACAGTGAAAGGTAAACAGGGGAACAATGTGCACTTAACCATGAATCTGTCAAAGATCTTTGGAGATGATCTGCTGTTTCTAGCTGAGTAGTTAAACTGAAGCAGATCTGAGATGCTGAGCATGTATAAAAGGTAACCTCATATATTACTATTGTGACTCGTACCTTTCTGACCCCAACTGGTCATGGAGGAAGCAAAACAATTACCAAAAGGTCTCAGAAGCACATGATAATACTATTGTGCCAAAAATTAAAAGAAACATATGGAACAATAGTCCATAACTGGCTTCTTATTAACAGCCAAAGCTTTTTTAATGGGCCGATCCATTATGCTGTTCGACCAGCTTTGCAAAGCTTGCCCATCCTCCTCCTTAGTCTTCAGTCTCAAAGGCTGTCATTCTCCACTTTTCATGTAACCTATATAAAAGCTTTACTGAGGGGACTGTGCACTTCTCAAGCATAAGTAGTCAATGCTTTACAAGCTGCTGACTCAATCTGAGGCCATTTGAATGCTTTATACTCTTCAAACACTTTATCCTTGCACTGGATTCTGCAATGACCAGCTACTCTGTTTTAGCTTTCAGTTGTTTAGCATGTAATATCTTCCTCCTTGTTTACTTCAGACTTAGCTAAGAAATAATATTATGAATCTTATTCACTTTTTTATACTTAATACTCATTGATTGTGCTGTTGACATCCACTTTTCTGTATTTTCTATAAACTCTGGTATTGCTGCTAATTTGGGCCTCCTCCAGTTACATTGATCTGCTTATCCTTAGGTCTCTTTTGTTATCCACCTGAAATCAGTTCTTATTTCTTATTTCAACTTAGTTTGTGTCTATTGTGCTAGCAGTATTGTTGCTACTACTAAGCCGGTCTGTGTTCAGCTTTCAGAATGACATGCAGGAATAAATCTTCTCATATATTCTTTTAACATATTTGCTTAAAGTTACATTTGGTCAAAGTGCTGGTATTGTATAAAAGACTGTACGCTGCCACTCAGACTATAAATATATCATCTTTCAGAATATAATTCTTTGTCCGTATTGCCCGGCCTTATGTTGTATCCTTCACTGAAGATGTAGCTCACACTCAGGACGATTGAGCTGAGATATCTTTGCAAGGACAACATGTAGAAATAGCTCTGAAATTTCAATAAAGCCTCACCTCTCACTAAAAATATGGTTCCGGTAGCTTCAGGCACAACATTAAGGCCACCTGCCAATATTATGTTGGTCCATAGTTTGCTGTCACTACACCCCTAAAGGTGTGCTCAAACATACCTTTGTGGGCCCTCCACAGATTGTTCAGGACATCCTACAGATGCTCAGCTGGACTGAGATGATGGAATTTGATTTGAAGGCCAAGTCAGCACCTTGAACTTCTCGTTGTTCTCCTCAAACCATTCTGAGAACGTGGACGGCACAACCCAAGGTTCCCCAGCAGAACATTGCCCAAAGCATCACGATGTACGCCCTCTTTACTGTAATACTTCCTGATCCCATGTGTTCCCAGGTAATACACACATGACGTTAAGTCAAGTCCTGATAATCACATGCCCATTGCAGGCGTTTCCTGTCTGCAGCTATGCAACCCCACGTGCAAACCACGATGGACTGTGTATTCTGACAGCTTTCTATCAGAACCAGCAGTGAGCCTTGGCCACCCATGACTCTGTCAACTATGGTTGCTCTATTGGACCATTTTTGATACTGACAATGGCAGAATGTGAATACCCCACAACAGCTTCAGAGATGTTCACACCCTGTCATCTAGCCATCACTATTTAGCTTGTGCCAAACTCATCCAAATCCTTATGCCTCCCCATTTTTCCTGCTTCTAACATGAACTTTGATAATTTATTAAGTTTCTTGCTGGTGCCGTGATGAAAAGATGATCAGTGTTATTCACCTTACCTGTCAGTGATCATAATGTTACGCTTGATCAGTGTATATTTAAAGTCCCACAGTAGCGACACACAGCTTTCTTACTGTGCCTTTAAGAAGACAACACTCACTCTTGGCCTTTTCATTCTTGCGTGACGGCCTCCAGCGGATGCAGGACTTGTGTTCGTCCAAATAGAAGAACCGCACGAGTCCCTTGGAGCTGCCGCGGAGCTTCAACATCTGGGTTCCCATCTGCATGGAGCTCATGCATTTCTCCACTACAGGCAAGAAAACACAAAACAAAACAGACAGACGAAAACACGGAATATTGTCAAAAGGGAAACTGCTGGAATGTGCACTGAAATTCACAGGAAAGCATGAAACAGAAATGTACATACAGTGCATGTTTTCATTCAAGAAGTATGTATGTGCACATGAATATATATATTTGTAGTTCATCAAAATCCATCAGAATTGTAAAGCAAAGTAATTGCTCCCTCCAAAGCAAGTGAATGGTGTGGTAATCACAGTAGAGCCACACTAGATGGTGTGGGAACCACATGTCCCTGTGCCGTGGTTACACCCCGCCTGACCACATCAGTTTCATTTTTCTGTAGCATCCACTGTTTTCACAGCAGCATGCAGGAAACTAGGCCACATCCGCATTCACACATCCACACCATGTTAGGACACCTAACATGCCTGTTGCATTAGTAATGCTGCATTGAAGGTAATGTGAGGCAGGCAAACTGTTTTTATTAAGAAAGTGGGAATCTGTCCTTAAAAGTGTTCGTGCTATAAATTCTCACCAAAAATATGCAGATAGTGTTTGTACAGCAGAAACGGAGCTGTGGACATACAGACGACCCGCTATGATCATGGAAACTAATGCACTGGATAATCTTGTGTGGCAGAGAAGAAGTGAGCGGCCTCTTGGCTTTAAGCGAACACTAGTTTTATTTTTTTGAAGAATCAATAGTGAAGCCACAACAATGTCCACAGACCAATGCTTCATCACAGCATGCCTATTGAGCTGCACCACTCACACATTTTTCACACCGTACACCAGAAACAGCATTGATTTCTGTTTTTCTGATGAAAGATTTTTGTTACAATTTAGATACAAATTTTGAATGTCTGTTTTACAGTAACAGTCAAGTCATTCTAATGCTCTGTGTTGTCAATAAGTCTAAGTGTCAAGTGTAAAATATTTTCAATTGTTCAAAAAAAACAAAAAAAAAAAACCCCAAAAAAACCCACCTGACTCGAGCCATATCAAGCTAGCAAATTGCTCCCGTAACATAATCAAGCTGTGAGATTTTTACTGTACTCCACATGGCAGAGCTACATAAAACCCTTACAGTAGTACTTACAGTAACACTAGCACAGTTGTGTGCTATGTGTGCTGTGTGTAAGCCCGCTGGTATGCTGCAGCAGTATGCTGCAGTATGCTGTGATGTGTTTTTTCTTTCCCCCTATGACATATTGCAACATATTGAGCAGACGTCACAGATTTGGGATGAATGCATGAATTAAAGAAATGTTACAGCAAATCAAAGCATGTGCATATAGTGTTTCAGGACAACGTTAACTACTCAAAGAAAGTGTACACATTTTGCATGTTGTTGAAATTTTAAAATAATGTTTTATGGCTCTGAGTTGGCCTGAATGTGTGCACTGTGCTTTCATGAGCTTGAGGCATCACAGCATGATAAAATCATATAAGGTAGGTCATATTTTAGTCCATTCTTATAATGCCCATCTTAGACTTCTGTAGAGAACCTTTGGAGAGCTTAGGACATAACATGCATTACATGTTAATTGTCATGTGGCCGTGTCATGAAGTTTCATATGCAATGGCAGCTGGTAGAGAAATATAAAATCCAGGTGCTGAACCTGCCAATCACAGCAGTTGTGGGCTGCATCGACCAAGCATAAATTGGGTATAAGTGACTAAAGGCAGCCAAACTCCAGTACAAATTTCTTAGTGCCTAGTAGCTGTAACAGAGCTGGGGATCTTCACTCTTCTAGCCAAACAGAGGGCAGTTATCCATGAAATGATCTGATGTCACAGCATCCAGACTCTCACGGCAGACTGTCACACTGCTGAAAACAATGCCTTGAAACCCATCGAAAGCCTCATCTTCAACCCTTTGTCAAGTCTGAAATAAATCCACTCTAGCAGTCATCGCTGCATACATCGAGAGTTCTACAGTCAGCTCTTCACTGATTTTAGAGGGAAACTGTCAGGATGTCTATAAGGTGAAGAGCAAGCAGACTGTCCATTTTGTGAGCATGTTTCATTTCAACACATCTAATCAAACTGTTTTCAAAGAGACCCATTTCAAGATGGAACACACTCAGCTTTATGGTTGGCTTAAACACAATTATAGCACATATGAGGGCGCAGCAAAGGAAAGCATGCTCTGCTCACCCTCCCCTGCAGGTCAGCTAAAAGAACAATATGTTTGCTGACATCCTGTAGCTGGCCAATGTTGGAAAATCCCTTGGGAAGTTTAGTATTTGAAATTTCTTCCTGGTGTAGTTAGCTAAAGAGTGCTCACAGACAAGTAGCATAGCTTGGAAAGTTACAGGTTTCCAAATTAAATGTTACTTTTCAACACTGTAGCCCGTGGCTACAGCCTGCTAGTAAAATCATGAATCAACCAGTTTGAATCATGCATTTAAATAATGTACAAATGTAGCATGACACCAATAAATCCTCAAATCATGTAAGAAAATAATAACAGAGACCTCACAGGACAGAGATGAAGGAATACATCTGTCTGTTGGTAACACAGCCTGTGGGAGGCTGACTGAGCCCGGGTAACACAAGCTGCTGTAATCAACACAGCATCAGTCTGTTGGCTTAGTTTGAACTGTTCACAATTGGAGTCTAAGCTCCAGTAAGTCCACAGATCAGATGACAGGGAAACTGTGCCTACATGAAGGTACACAGCTGTTCTTGTTGGTTGTTTTTATGCATTAAAACTCAAAATACCACAAAGAGCTCAGTGCTTTCACACCAGTAGAAATCGAGGTTTTCTTCGTGCAGTTGAAAAACTCAACCCCACTCGTTTATCATTCTGTATGCAGATGGACAATGGTCCATTAGAATTTGAGAAAATGATCCTGCCACTGATCCTGGCACGTTATCAATCCCATTATCAGCTGATCAAAAACACCATCATTATTAAAAATGCCCTTTATGCTCCGCTCTGTTGTTTTCTCACTCCAACCAGGTGGTGTTACTGATCTGCCCTCAACTACAGCTCAACATGTAACTGCTCTAACAGTAACGACATGTTTACAGAGCTGCCTGATCCTGCTCAGAACCACAACAATCGCATCCTAAACATGAACAACAGCTTTTAGACACAAAACTAGAGCATGAGTCACACAGAAAAGCTGTACAGTCGACACCACTGGGTGTCTGGGCTTGTTGCCATGGTTACAACCTCACACTTAAAGTGCTGGAATTTCAAATGGATAAAAAAAGAAAAAAGAAAAAAAAAAAACAGGCTCAGACTCTGAATGTATGATTAATGACACTACAGAAGTCCTAAGAAGAGAACTTTTCTTTATCCAGCTATAATGGTGAAAAGAAAAAGAGCATCACTGAGATGCAGCACAATAATCGTTTTACCTGATTACCTTAAAAATAAAAAAAAAACCACAACAGCAATCTCAGCTGAAGATTATTAAAACTTTAAATGCACAAATGTTACCATTATGAAGAATAAATAGAAAAAGCAAACACAGCAGCTTTTTTTCCTTCCTTCCTTGGTCCACATTTTATATTGTTTTACGTTATGGTGACACCCGGTGAGATCGTGTAGATCAGCCATTATTTTTGGTTTAATTTTATTATCTTTATTAAGTGTTTATCTTTATGTAATGTTCACATATATTGTTAATTAAACATACAATTGTTAAAAACTGCATCTTTTTGCAGGCATTTTATTTTAATTAAATTTTAGCTTATGAGAAGCAAAAACAAATGGCTGTCCAGTCGGGAGTTTGACCAACATGGACTTAATCTGGAGAGGGGACCTGCTTGTCCCTGCTGTCCTGCAGCCTGAACAGTGGGATACAGAAGAAACTCGGGTGGCATTCCAATATGTGCATCAGTAAAACCACACAACAGCCATGGAGGTGCTGTTAATCTCTGTCTCTCTTCCACAGCGTGTTTGCTGTCCTGCCATCCTTGCCTCATCCCCAACCAGTCGCAGCAGATGGCCCCGCCCCTCCCTGAGCCTGGTTCTGCTGGAGGTTTCTTCCTGTTAAAAGGGAGTTTTTCCTTCCAATTGTCACCAAGTGGTTGCTCATAGGGGGTCATATGCTTGTTGGGGGTTTTGTCTTTATCTTATAATATAAAGCAGCTTGAGGCCACTGTTGTTGCAGTTTGCTGCTATATAAATAAAACTGAACTGAACAGGCATTAGTGGTCCTTGTGAAAATCACTTATTTAACAAAGCTTAGCAGCTTTGTTAAATAAGTTAAATCAGTAACCAGACAACAGGTGGCAATGGAAGTAAAGTTGAGGCCTGGATCTCAGTGACGTGGCAGGATGACCTGAATGTGGCCACTGACCTGCTGCAACAGTCACAATGTGGGCCGAGGAGATGGACTTGGCTATTCTCCTCAGTCAGGTCACTGGGTTAAGCCCAGAGCGAACCATCTGTAGATGGGCCAACTGAGGCAACAGACATAATGAAGACTGACAAAGTCACTGTGTCAGTGAATTAGAGACTACAGTAAACCTATAATTAGCAAAGGGATCTCGTTTGAACAGCACCTACATGTTAAATATTGGGAACCAGTTTTCTTATAAAGAATGTTGCTGCAGCATCATCTGTTGTTAGAGTTGGGGTTATTTCCACTCTACAGTTTAAACTTCCTGTTGGTACAAAGTTTAAGATGCATTTTATAGCAGTTCATAAACAGCACATTACTGGTCACTGGTTATGAGAATATGAAGGACGACTGTAGGAGAGAGTGGTTAATTTAGCTTTTGAATTGCCAAACCCACTAACCAAATCCTACAGTTCTGTGATTGGTCTTGTTTGCTTCCACAACATATTCGGTAGATGAAGCTCTTCTTCAGCCTGGTCATTGGTCCACACCAAAGTTTGACTCTGAACTTTCCCACAATAAAAGAATCAGCCTGGGTTCATTAAAACAGACCCAACCCACTCAGCTGTGGAAACACTACCTCTGTGCAACATACATGTGATTAAGCTTACCCATGTAGCCCAGTCTCCACTTGGAAAAGGCCACAATGCTGCTGCCTATCCAGAAGAATTCCTCCACCACATGTGTCAGAAAGACCTGCTGCTGGCTGTTATTGGGAACAACATCTTTGTTTTTGTCCTCTTCTGTGATAAAAGCCCCTTTAGCCAAAAGTCCAGGCTTGTCCCCAGTCGCTGCAGCAGCGGTGGTACACACGAGGGCTGAAGACAGCGGGCTGACACTGAAGATGCTGTTCATCTCGGATTTGCTCACTTATAACAGAGATTGGTTTTGATGCTGCCTCGAAGTTGCAGAAATGTTCCCACAGACAGTTAATCTGAATCAATGTGGATAATCTTTGGGTCAATTAAGTTTGCAAAAAAAAGAAGTCACAACTTCTTTAAAGTGAACGTTCTTTACGGGTAAACCATCCAACTCCACTAACCACAAGAACAAAAGGATTATTATCAGTAATATCAGGGGCTGCTTTCATGTTTAGCTTCAAAACAGATGCAAAGAAAAAAGCACACGTAAAAATTTTTTTTTTAAAAATCACTCTCTGAACACTTAAAACAGTTTATCAATAATCTTCAAATGTTATTGCATCAGCAAACCTGCTCATCTCAAAACCATCTCAATATTGTTCCATTTCAGAGCAAAAAGATGCAGCTTTGGTGCCGTGTCGTTGTTTCCTTAGTCCCCAGGATACACTCAGCCAAAACGGCTGGCTTCTCATGAAAGACAGAGAGAATGCAGCAATGGACAGCAGAACAGACATGAAAGCACAACTCACAAAGGTAACTGTGCAACATGTGTTGGGCAGGCAGAAATCCTAAATCCCTAGCAAGCTGTAATCCCAGTCCAGGAGATTTGCTAAATGTGTGAACTGCAATGCAACAACCAACAGGAAGAGAGTGAGAAAAGTCAGCAAGGCTTAACAAGGTCATAATAAAAATGTTCCAAAACCAATTAAAAAGTCTGTTTAATATGAGTCGTGTCAACGGACATTTCTTCTGAAAGAGAGGTGTCAGGTACCCCCACCCATCTGCTGATATCGCATAGTCCCAGCTAAATCAAAGCACCTAGATGCCGTCTTACTGGGGCTCAGATATCGGTACATATGAGGAGTTTACCATTATCTTGCACCAGATTAATAAATTCATCATAAAACAGGTCAAATTCCAGGCTCGTGACTGTGTGATGCAGCAGTGTGAGCATACTGAGTCAAAATAATGTCAGAGGCTTGGATTGAAATCCCTGAGCTTGACAAACAGATACCAGATACTGAAGACAGAACAGCTTAATGTAGAAAAATGACAAAACCATATGAAACTACAACCAAGATTACATTGATAATATTTGGAATTTTTATTTCTATGTTCAGATTGCATAAAAACTAAACGTATGATGCAATTTGACTTTTCCTCTTTTTCTGGTACCACAGGTAATGTAGGCAGCACATGTACCACAGCTGCAACTCTTATGGAGGTGATGGTGGCAGCACACGCCTTACACATGAAAAAATAAGGATGCCCACAAGCACAGGAAATGCTACACATGGTGATGCCATAACAGCTCGGCTCTCTAAAAGGCACCAGGTATCAGGTAACATGCAGATATCACGTGTTCCCATTCACCATTCAAGAGAACTGGACCCAGTTGATTTACATGCGAAATGATTGTACAAATGTGTTTGTGTATTTTAGGAATTTAAAGGCAGAATGAGCTGAGGCCACAGCAGATGGCCCCGCCTCCCTGAGCCTGATTCTGCCGGAGGTTTCTTCCTGTTAAAAGGGAGTTTTTCCTTCCCACTGTCGCCAAAGTGCTTGCTCATAGGGTCATATGATTGTTGGGTTTTCTCTGTATGTATTATTGTAGGGTCTACCTTACAATATAAAGCGCCTTGAGGAGACTGTCGTTGTTGTGATTTGGTGCTGTGTAAATAAAATTGAGTTGAATTGAATTGAAAATTTCCAGCATGAAATCCTATGTTCTATTTAGCTAAACAAACAGGTGGCCACTCCATCTCTGATAAACCCCACTGTTTGGTCTCAGACTGTTGAGACATGGGATTGTCACTGTTTGCACAGCCTTAGCTCAATATCTCTCTGCACTGAGCCCACGTTGATAACAAGCCTCGTCATTATGACACAAGATATGCACTGACCAGCCACTTTATTAGGTACAACTTTTGCCTATTACCTATTGCCTTCAGAACTTTCAGAACTCTAAATTTTTTGCAGCATAGTTTTACCAAGGTGCAGGAAACATCTAAGATTTGTCATCATGTCATTGCTTCAAATTTGTCAGCTGCACATCAACCATGCAAATCTCTTATTCTCATCCCAAATGTCCTCTAGTAGATTGAGACTTGCTGGAAGCCATTTGAGTACAAGAAACTAGTACAACAGATGTCAAACTCATTTTACACGGTGTCCTACATATGAACCAGGAAAATTCCCCTGTAAGTGTAAAGATGTAAACTGCATATTTAATCCGTGCGATATCTTCAGCTCAATACATGTCTCAGTTTTTCTACACGATAAAGAAAAGCTGCTGGAATAAATGACAGAAATCTGTCAGCGCTTTTAGTCTGTACTGGGGGTTTAATCTTGTCCCATCTTTCCAATATGCCAGTATATTTGTCCATGTTTGAAATTGGTCTGATGTTTTCAACATCGCCTCTTTCAAGTGAACAAGTTCAAAACCAGATTGGAAAACTCTGGGTCGACTTGAAGTTAGAAAACACTCTTTGGCAACAGCCTAGCCTGATCGCTGACCTAGTTAGCTGACCTAATGAACAAATACAGGCGGAGCTTCTACAACCAACCCTTCTTGGAACACCGTTAACTTCATTCCATACACATATTAATATTATTATTACTACTACATGGCAAAATGTTACCCAAGAACTCAAAACCTGCCCTGATGTCTTATTATTATTAACATATAATACAATCCTGCCAAGTGAGTAATTTACTAATAACACCAGACATAAACATTTACATAATTAGTGATGGAGTGTGGTATGTAGTCTGAGCAGATTAAGAAAACTGGAGTACAAATAACGGTCGATCACTCACCATGACCTCGGCGTTTGGCCTTGACGATTCTGCCAGGCAGACATTTTGAAACACTGTTTTCAGACAGCAAATTGGGTTTATAATATACTCGTTTGCGCACGTTGGCCCGAGTGGCATAAACATGAAACTTAGGGAACTCATCCCTGAGATACCAAAGACATGCCGAATGGTGGAAGGACGCAATTTGTGGCATAACAGCTTTTGGATATTATTAAATAAGACTAAAAAGAGACCGTCCACTTCCGGGCTTGCCGGTCTTTTTCACTTTCAATATTATGAAAGCCTTAAAAACAGAAAGAAGATGCGACGAAAGCGGCTTAATAATTTGTCGTATTCATATCCACAGATGGTCAAATCGCAGAACAACATTATGCCGGATGTCATTTTGCAGCCGGGTCCTGCACGTGTATGCGCATGTCGCATTGAGGCACACTTTAGAATATCGGAAATATAAACTCTATAACACAACATTTGTGTACAATGTGAATATTAAATGTTAAAGCATGTGTTTAGAGTATTTCCTATTTTTAAAAAAATACAAAATACACACTCTTGTCCCAGTTTTACAAACGTTTATTAGTCTAATCCTTTCATTTTACTAAAGGGATGTTTGATTTCATATATCACACCTTGACACACTGACATCACTTTAATGGAATTATTAGTGTAAAGGATGGTATTCCTCTTTGGAATTCTGAGTTGTGGATATATTTTCTAATCTGTCAGATGCAGAAAGTCTCTGATGAATAGTGAAAAGTACATTTCCAGCTTTCAGTTTAGTTTTCTAAAGTGTTTCTCTCTAAAAACACCACTTTGTGCTGGTATTGGACCTTAAAAAATAAGTCAACTAGATGTAATGTTGATGTTTTATAGGTAGTCCAGAGAAAAGTAGGACAAAACCCAGGTGACTAATTTTACCAGGTGAAACGTCTCCTTCGACTGTGTTGTTTAATCGTGCTAGAATCTGATTTTAGAGACTCTGAGAGGGTGCAGACTCTTGTCTATTGCAGCGGACACATTAGTGGCCCTCTGAGTCTGATGATTGATGACAAGCAGTGGGAAAGCTCCCTGTGGGCAGAGTGGGGGAGTGGAAAATCAGTAGTTTGTCATTTAAATACTATCACCTCACAGAAATATGTTTGCTGTGTGTGAGCCTCTGCACTAGGTGTGGAGTTCACTGACTGTGGTGCTAAAAACCTCCAGCAGCACTAAATCTGTACTATGGGACAGAAAAACTGAAAAAAATACCATCCAAGATTTTGCATCAGTTGCTGTTTCATGTACTTGTTGCTTGGCCTGCTGGTGCCCATCCATAGGATAACCAAGCTGTAGAGGAAACCTTCTTCAGCTTGATGGCTCCAAGGGCTGGGCCATATCCTACCGTTCACTTTTTTTTCTTTTTTTTTTTATTGAAACAAATTTTCATATACAAAACAAGTCAAGGAAACAGACCAGAATTGTAACAATTTACATTATAAAGATGGTGAAGCAAGTCATCATAACTTTACAGGGAGAAAATAAAAGTTTCTAGGGTCGAGTAATAAGGAACATAGACCTTTTGACATAGGCAGGAAAATTAGAATAGCAAGTATTTTGTGATTTTACAGTATACTGTAGTACAGCAGTTTTTTTTGTTCATATTTGAAATAAGCTTAAGTCACTTAAAATGTTGACAGAAGTAATTCAAGGAGACAGTAAACATAGGAGAGGCATTCTTCCACTTACATAAATGAATAAAAAACTTACATAGTACTATTACAAAATTGACAACATCTGAGATTTCAGAATCCAGATTGTCCATAAAGTAAAGAATATCCTTAGATGTGAAGGAAGGTACATTGGAAATTCTGAGTGAAACCCAACAGTGTATTTCAAACCAAAAAGCATTAACATACTGACAAGTAAAAAATAGATGCTCTAGTGTTTCTGGATCGGAAGAACAGAAAGAACAAGAGTCGGCCTCAAAATTAAACCTTTTATTCAGGAATTCTCCAACTGGATAAATGCTGGATATGATTCTGAAGTGTGTTTCTTTCATTTTAGGCGCAAGTGGGTATTTTAGGTAAAAAGAAAATGACATTTCTTTCAACATGCTATCAAGGTCATGTCTGACATTGACATTGTAGTTGCAGAATACCATTTGCTTAAAGGTATTAGAGATTAACTTATTATGAAATTGTTTGTCCTTTATTGAGGTATTACCTATTGTCAGTGAAGGTAAGCATGTTCTTATTAGTGAATACTTTAAAGTATTTACGATAAGATTTAACAACGGTGTGGGTAGTGCTTTACAAACCTTATTATAATTATTAAATGAAATGTCTATTTTATACTTATCAATAAATTCTTCATAAGATAGCAAGTTTCCATTTTTATCAAGCAGATCAACAACAAAACATACACTGCTATCATATGGACTTCTTATTGATGACTATAACCCTATTATTCCACAACACAGAATTGTGAGGTGAAAAATTGTGGGTGAAAATTATTTTCCCAAAATTCAAAGTTTGCTTATAGAAACTAGACAACTTAAGAGGAATCTTAGATATTTCATAATCACATCTGAGCAGAAAATCTAACCCGCCGACCTTATTAAAGAGTTTGTTTGTTGAAATGCAGTCTTTTATCCATCTGAGCCTGAATGCAGCAATAATGGATTCAAAGTCTAAAGCTTTCAAGACCCCATTTTCATAGTCTTTAACTAATTGTGATTTGTGTATATAATGTGTTTTATTCTTCCAGATAAAGCTGAATATAATAGAATTGGACAGCTTAACCATTTTAGGAGATGTCAAAATTGAATAACAGGGGTATATGAGTCTTGCTTTAGACAGTAAGATACGGCCTAATATGGATAAATCACGTGTTAACCAATGATTAAATATTTTTTTAACTACATTTAATCTAGGAGTTATGTTATTATTCTCTCGATCATTAGTATTTTTACTGATTATTAAACCAAGGTATTTTACCTCCTCTTTACTGGAATATTGTTAATAGTACTTTGATTACAGCTGTGTACAGCTAAGATTTCACATTTTTTAAGGTTTAGTGTTAAGCCGGATGCTTTTGAGAATGAAAGGATTTTATTAATTGCAGTAGAGACCATATTTACATTCCTCAGAAATAAGGCAGTGTCATCAGCAAATTGACTAATTTAAAATTCTTTATCAAGAATGTTTATGCCTTCCAGATCTGAAGAGAGTTTGATATAAATGGCAAGCATTTCTGCTGCAACAATAAACAATAACGGGCTAATAGGGCATCCCTGCCGAATGCCACGATTAATTTTAAAACTATTAGAAAACCCTTGATTGAGTGCAATACTACTTGTTATATCTCTGTACAACATTTTCACTACACTAACAAATCTGGGACCAAAACCCACAGCCTCCAGAGCTTTAAATAAAAAATTATGCTCCAAAGAATCAAAAGCTTTAAAGAAATCAAGAAATAAAATAAGGCTATCATGAGGAATTAAATGAATGATTGTAATCCAACATATCTAATACTAAACGGGTATGATGATGGATATGACGTCCTTTTATAAAGGCTGACTGTGTCTCATCTATTATTTGAGTTATTCCTGTTTTTAATCTGTTGGTATAGACATGAGCTAACAATTTGTAATCAGAGCAAAGAAGTGTGATAGGTCTCCAGTTATCTAAAAGAATAGAGTCCTTGTTTGGTTTAGGAGGAGTTGGAGATAGCATCTGATTATTTACACATTCATTAAACACCTCTAGTAATAGATCTTTAATGTCACTCCAGAAATATCTGTAAAATTCAATCGTGATTTACCACACGCCATTTGGGAAACAGCAGTATCCAATTCAGTTAAAGTGATTTCAGACTCATTGAGATTTTTAAAGTGTGTGTCAATTTGAGGAGTTTTTCCATGGATAGAGCTAAAAAAAGAATTAGTCTCCAAACTGGAATAATTTGTAGTGTAGAGGGCTGAATAGAGTCTGTTGGTCTTCAGTCAGGGTATTATTAATTTGTAACTTCATTATAGTTTTTTTTTGTTTGTCTAGTTTTCTCCAGGTTAAAGAAATAAGAAGAATTCTTTTCCCCCTCCTCAATCTATTTAGCCCTTGAACGAATGAAGGCACCTTTTGCTTTGTCTGTATAAAGTTCATCTAGTTTGTACTGCAACTGGTTTAGTTCTATAGAGTTTTCCTCAGTCAGATGTGATAAATTGCACAATGAACTTATTTTTGCAGTGATTTCAGCCTGTTTCTGTCTCCTTTTATTAGCCATTAATTTTCCTTCTTCACTGGCAATTTTTCTGACATTAAACTTCAACCATTCCCATTTACTAGTAGAAGAAAAATCCTCCATTGCTCTTACCTCTCCTATTAAGGATTTAATTTTTATACAAAAAGATGAGCTTCTTAAGAGGTTACTGTTAAACTTCGAGTGAGAATTCTTCGGTTCTGATAATCTATTATCTGGGGAGATTGAAAGTGTTATGGCACAATGGTCAGTAAAAGGGGAGTGAAGAATCTTACAGTTGGATGATAGGGGGAAGAGACTACCAGTTATTAAGCAATAATCCAGTCTTGAGCATTGAGAGCGCTCAGAATTACTCCAGGTGTAATGCAGTTTTTCTGGGTTTAAGTTACGCCAGATATCGATTAGGTTGAGGGTGCAGGAGAAATCCATTATTATTTGGTTAAAATGAGAAGAGTTATATTTAGTTGGAAATCTATCCAGTTTTTCATCTGGTACCATATTAAAGTCACCTGCAACAACGACTTTTTCAATTGAATAAATGATCTTCCATTTTTCTATCATTTTTTTCAAATCAGAAATTAATTTCCGGTTTTTAGCTCTATTGTTGAACCCATAAACATTTACTAAAATGTACTTAGTATCATCCAACTCTATGTTAACCATTAACCAATGACCTTCCTCATCACCTTTATGATCAATAACTCTTCCATTAAAACGATGTAGAAAAATAGCCACTCCTGCTGAATGAGAGGTACCATGAGATAAATAAATATCACCGCTTCCCCACTGCTTCCAAATTATATGATCATCTTTACTACTGTGTGTCTCTTGAAATAAAAAAACAATTCATGTTAGGCTGTTCCTTACAAAAAAGAAAAATCGCTTTACGCTTTATGTTACTTCTTAAACCTCGAACATTTAAAGAAAATATTGAAAGAACCATTGAATATAGCTTGAAAGTGCTGTAATAACTAGAGTAGGGCAATGGAACATTTTACCTCCTATTAACTAATAAACCCAGTGAAAGTTAAGGACCATTGAGCAAGTTACCGGCTTAAATTTAGTTGAACAGTTATACCTTCTTATCTAGGTCATTAAAAAGTTCTTTCATTCTTTGATTTGACGACCATCGATGACAGCATATCCGTCCTTCAGGAAAGCTTTGAGTCCTCTGCTCCTTGCCTCCTCCACCCTCGGCCACAGACGTTTGCGGGCTTCTCTGTCTTCCTTACAAAAGTCCTCTCTAAACCGAATCTTCATCTCCTTGCAGAACTTCGCCTCCTTGGACATCTTCCACACTAGGTCTCGAATAGTTCTCATGGCAAACTGTATGACAATCAGCCTGGGTTTGTCACCAACTCGTCCCTTCTGACCCAGCCGGTGCACTGTATCAACTGTGTTGTATAGCTGCTCGGCGTTCGCAGAAATGATCTTGGTCAGAATTCTGATTATTTCTTCTCTCGTGTTCTCCCCCTCCTTTTCAGGAACGCCAGTTAGCAGCAAAGACCATCTCCGTTTGTATCTAGCATGCTCCAGACACATTTCCCGAAGAGCCTCGTTCTCTCTTTTCAGCGTCGCCATCTGCGTTTTAATACGTTTCACATCTTCCACCACAGATTTAATAGCTTCCGTATTAGCATCCACAGACTCCTTTACTTTTCTTACAGCGTCTGTGTTTTCTTGCAGGTGGAATTCATAATTCTTTAAATGTTCACTTTGGGTGTCGAATTTACATACCAGTTTTTGGATAGCGTTGAGGAGAACTGTGTTTGAAACTTCGTTTTGCATCTGCGATTCGTTAGCCTTCATTTTCTTAGGATTTGGACTGTGAGATTATTCTGTTATCATATGTTATCTTATATCTGTAGTTAAAATAGTTGAATTATGGTAACTGCTGTAGGTCATATAATATCCTTTCGTCTAGATTGTGTGCTGTGTATGTAGCATAGTTTTTTTTTGGGTTAAAAGAATGTGACCATTTTTGGATTTGTTAGACAGGTGTACATTACCCTGTACCCTTGATCTACTGTGAATGTGTTACACTGTTTCTTGACATTTCAGACTGCTAAATCATGAAGAGAATGTTGTGTGTAGAGGACCTTGTGCCGATAATAGAAGAAACAGACCACATTCCATACCCCCACCTTTACAGAGAGCAGAAAGACAGGGAGCCGAGGTCATAACTTGGGCGCCATAACAGAGAAAGAATGTGAATGTTTAGGCTCTTATGACTAGGTGGGGGCCACTAGAGGCTATAAGAAGCTGAGTAACCAGTCACCATTTTGAGATTTGCTGTGACCCTCTGCATGCATGTCTCCCCATCCGGATGGTTTATGCTCATTGTATGGAAATAAATGATTGTTGATTGAGCATTTATACACCGAGTATTGTCCTTCCTTCAGCCCAAAGATTCAAAGAATTGGGAGATCTTAACAGGACTTTTAACCGGTGTGTGGTGTCGATCAGCTTGCGGTCTGTCTTGTGATAAGTCGTGCTGCTGTTCCATCCATTCAATATCTTCTTCGTCGCACGCCTGTCGACGAGCCGCTAGGTGGTAGCCATGATCTTTGTTAATGTTAGCCATTTCGCCGCTTCGGAGAAGGTGGCCGAGAATGACGGAGAGAAACACAGGGAGGAAGTTTTTGAGTTTTAGAGATGAAGTATAACTAGTCTGCTTCTAATTCCAGTTTACTTGATTGCGGTCAAGACATAAAGGAGGTTCTTTTCAGGAAAAGCCTCGGAGCCCACTCAAGTTGAACCGCTCACTCCGCCATCTTCCCAGAATATCCTACCGTTCACAGTAATATCGGTATAATGTTGGGCAATGATAGGAAAATGAAATATCGCGATAGAATATGGGTAAAATGCGCATGCGCAGTGCCTTTGTTTTCATACGCACATGGCGGAAAAAGCATGACGGCAACGGAGAATGTGAAGGGCGAACGTGGATCGTTGAATGAAACGGATGATCAACTGGTCTCTGAATGCTATTGACACCCTTTTCTCAACGAGAATCTGGGCTCGGGAGAGCCTGAGTGCCCTGGAGGGACTTTCCCTGCCGGATACACGATGGACGGGTGGCAGAACTGGAGGATCATGTGCCTGGCGGAACTGTTGATCGAGGACGCTGAAGATATCTACCTATTCGGAACCATGATAACAGGGTTCATGCTGATCGGAGTTGGCTTAGCCCTGGTTTATCGGAGAAATAAGAGAGCGGAACCGGCTGTTCAAACCCCCCCAAGGCTGCCCGCTGGAATTGAAATGGAACGAGGCGCAACCTCTCACAACGAACGTAATATGGTCAACACCTTGGAGACGCTTGCAGCTGCTGTGAAGGCTCAAAATAACACCATTGAGCGTATGAGGGGAAACATCAGAGAGAGGCCTGCTCAAAATGAGACCCTTGAGCGACAGTTGGAAAACATCGCGGAACGGATCACTGCAGTTGTGAGGTCTCAGAATCAAAAGAACGATAACACCATGGAACAGAAGTTTGATACCATCATGGGGAGGCTCGCGACTCTCCAACGGGAGATCGAGAGGCCAGTGTCGGAGTGTTAAAGAGCAGCCTGAAAAATTCTCCTGGGCTGCTCGCATGGAAATTAACAAAACCAACATAAACATTGCGGATCCCCATCACGGCGCCAGCTGCAGGCCCAAGGCTGGAGCCGAACAATCACTCCCTGATAATGACTGTGTTACGGCTATTCTTCCCATCCCATGCAAGGACACCTGGATTGGCTGGAGGACTGTTTACTTACCGAAGGACACTGTCTCAGCTAAACTATGGACACGCACACACATACACTTACACTGATAAGCACTCACTCATCCCCCCTCCCTTTTCAACGCCTTCGATGCTTGTGCCCTACCGGGGAAGATAGCAGTCAACTGGACCAGCACAGATGCTGCAGGACCGGATGCGCTGTCTACACCGGCTCTCTCTCACCCTTTACCCGCCCCTGTTGCTTGTCTTGTGTTTCTATGGTGTATTGATAGTCATGTGCTTTTGTGCTGAGGTGTTTTTTCTGTTATCAAACGGTTCTCCCACTAGGAGCTCAGTCTGAGTGGAGTTTTTTTTCTCCTCCTCTTACCTCATGTAGTGTATTTTCATTGTTTTTTCCTATCAGCCTACCTTTCTGACATGTCTGCCCAATGTGATGTTTGTGTAAAGTTGGTCAGAAGGTTCCTTTGTAAATGCGCATGCGCCATTAGCGTGCTGCCTGCTGTAACCCTAATTTCCCTCGGGATGAATAAAGTATTCTGATTCTGATTCTGATAAACCAGAATTGGCTTGTAAAATTGCTGCAACTTCAGTGGTGTGGAACTGGTTTAGCTTTCATCCGTCAGATACACAACAAAGCACTATTTTTGGTAGAGCATGCTAGCGGGCCGTCGTTATTACCGTGTTTTTTCGAAAATACGGCACACTTAAAATCAATCCTTTGATTTTTCTGAAAGTCAACAGTGCCCCTTATAATCCTGTTGTAATTATGTATGAACTCTGGTTGTGTTTACTGACCTCGAAACGATTTTATGTACACGGTGCTCGAAAATCTGTCAAATGTTTTAGTACGACTTTGCTAAGCTACGAACCCGCACCGCTTGATGGATTGTCGGAGCATTACAGCTACCGTAGGCAGGAGCCTCGCGGAGTGATACGTACTGTGCTTCAACATAATATTACCGTATTGTGTGTGTATAACCTCTTTTTAAGTTTTGTGGATATTATACATGGTTATGCTGAGGCTATATCGGCCAATTTCCACTGGAAATGCCTTTTGGGTAAACTGTCAGCAAGGAATTTGCATTTGCACTGCTAAATTTTATATAACTTTAATGCACATAAAATACAGCTGTTTGTTTAAGTGAAAATACATAGATGTTTTTTTGTTTGCACTAATAAAATTGTGGTGTTGTAAAGTATTTTGTCTAGTGTCAATTATATCATCAGTTATATCGTTATCGCAAATTTTCAAATGTATATCGTGATAAATATTTTTAGTCATATCGCCCTGTTCTAATGGCTCCCCTCACCTCTGGTGTCCACCATTTGCTTGGTGCCTGTCTATGAGGTACCGTAAGGGACATTATTATTGAAACGCTCTCACACACTATACATGAGCACGGACACACTCTGGATCTTCCCATATGGAAAAAAAATAGAAAAACTTAAAAGACTTGCATAAGATTTGGCTTACTTCATCTAGTGAATCATATAAGGCTTATATGATTTACTCATGAAAGTGGCCACTTTCATATATATATAAGTATGTGCATACTTCTTCCTACTCCTTTTCAGACCAAACAACTGTTATCTCATGTTAGACGAATGTGTTTTATTTTATTATATTTTTCTTGTTTGTCTGTACAAATACGTGTGTGTGTGTATATCTACACATATATTCATATTCGTAAATGAAAATACATGTAGACGAGTATATATTGGGTTTTTTTTTGTTTGTTTTATTATGTCTGAAATAAATAAAGATACAAATACAAATACAAATATATTGTTTTAGTAAGTATCCAAAACATACAAGTTTCATTTATATACATTTCCAAGGGCTCTTATATCTGTTTTCACTCTTGTATGCTTTTCATACAAGTTTTACACAAGACAGATACAAACTTTATAAGATTTATGTATATCCTTTCCATATGGGTTGTCCTGTCATATGATCTGCCTGTCACTAACCTGGAGATTTGTGAGTGTGCACTTTCAGATCATATGCCTGTGTTATTCAACGTTGTTTTTAAACATACTGCAGTTAAATCTGGCAATTCTGCTCGGCGCTGTCGGGTTATTAATCCCTCCACAATTTTCTGTTGCTTTTAATCAGCTCGGTGGCCCTTCTGACTTCGTCTCCTCTGACACAGAAGAGCCTAATTCCTGGTTTTATACTTGCTGTCAAACAATCATAGTCTATGTAGCTCCTTTAAAAACCAGGCAGCCCAAGGCTAAACCCGAGCCTTGGTTTAATGAGAGCACTGGTGCTGTTAAAAGGGAATATCATCGAGCAGAATGGAGGTGGGAAAAGGATTAACTGCAGGTGTCAGCTCCTGACTCTGACCCCTCTGTCTCTGTCCCTTGCACTGCCGTTTTTACTCAGTTTGATTTTGTGACACTCTCCACTTTAGAGGATGTGGTTTGCCGTATAAGGCCCGCAGGTTCCCCACAGGATCCTTTCCCTCCAGAATTCTTTAAAGACATTTTTCCTAGTATAGGACAGTATGTCCTTGACATTATTAACAGCAGTGTGTCTTCTAGTGTGGTTCCTGCAAATTTCAAACATGCAGTAGTGCAGCCATTGCTTAATAAACCTGGCCTTGATCACACAGTTTTAGCCAATTATAAGCTGCCTTTACTTTCCAAGGTTTTAGAGAAAATTGTTTTTAGTCAACTGAAAGATTTTCTAGATGATAATGGCATCCTTGAGGTTTTTCAGTCAGGTTTTAAAACCCTTTATAGCACAGAATCAGGATTATTAAGGGTTTTTAATGACATCCTTCTGGCATGTGATTCTGGTAACCATGTTGTTCTGGTCTTGCTTGACCTAGCTGCTGCCTTTGACACAGTAGACCACAATATTCTAATTTCTCGATTAAATGATCCTGTGGGTATTGGTGGCACTGCACTTAATTGGCTTAGGTCTTATTTGGCCAAGAGAACTGTCTCTGTCAGCCTTCTCGGTTCCGAATCATCTTCTGTTTCTCTGTCATGCGGCGTCCCACAGGGCTCAGTTTTAGGGCCACTGCTGTTTTTACTGTATTTATTGCCTCTGGGTTCCATCCTTAGAAGACATGGGATCTCTTTTCATTGTTATGCCAATGACTGCCAAATTTTTTTGCCACTAAAGCAGAAGGATGACATCTCCATAAACCCTATCTTGACATGTCTACATGACATTAAAGCCTGGTTGGCTCTAAACATTTTACATTTTAATAAAAATAAAACAGAGGTGTTGGTGTTTGGACCCAGTGGTCCCTCTGACTTCTCCTCTGTAGATTTGGAAGTCTATTTTAAACCTGTTGTTACCGACCTGGGTTTTAAAATGGACAGTGATTTTAAACGTGAAACGCTCTCACACACACTACTGAAACGCTTTTACACACAATACTGAAACGGTCTCACACACACAATTGAAACGCTCTCATACACAATACTGAAACGGTCTCACACACATTACTGAAACGCTCTCACACACATTACTGAAACACTGTCACACACATTACTGAAACGCTCTCACACATATTTCTGAAACGCTCTCACACACACTACTGAAACGGTCTCACACACATTACTGAAACGCTCTCACACATATTTCTGAAACACTCTCACACATACATTACGGAAACGCTCTCACACACATTACTGAAACGCTTTTACACACATTACTGAAACGCTCTCACACACACAATACTGAAACGGTCTCACACACACAATTGAAACGCTCTCATACACAATACTGAAACGCTGTCACACACACTGCTTAAACGCTCTCACGCACAATACAGAAACGCTCTCACACACATTACTGAAACGCTGTCACAAACATTACACATTACGCAGTCACACACACACACAAAAGGAAATTCATGTGATGAAAAAATAAACAGAGTAGATACAAACTGGCTCTGGGAGTTTTAGTGCTCGAACCCTAATAAATTTATTCTATATCTACTTGAAAGTTTCTTTAAAAAAAAGAAACTTTCATGTCTGCACATTTATTAGGAAATGTGCACAGGAGACAGAGCCGGTAGGAAAAACAATACAAGTGTGAGTGTGAGGGTGTTCCATTCAGTCATGATCAATGCAATCCATGAGAGAACTATAAAAACGAGGACAACAGTCAAAGCAACATCAGCATCATCACCAATAACCACAATAATGCCAACAATAATGGCAATATCCACGACCACTGACCCACCATGAACAACCACAATGACTACTGTTTACTTTGGATGACGTGACAAAGATGTGTAATTCCACTTTTTTTCCAGGAGGAAACCTCGGTAAGTGTTAGGAGATATAGGGATAATCATACAATTTCAGACCCAGAAGGATGAGTTATAATTATTCATATCCCAGTGGAAAAGTCATTTTTAACAATAGTTCATTTGCACCTTGAGGCGGCTGTTGTTGGGTTTGGCGCTGTATAAATCAAACTGAATTGAATTTAACATGAAAGTTTCTAATGAGGTCGTCTCATTCTTCTGACAGTCTAAACCTTCAGTTTTCACAGTGTCAGATCACCTGGTTTGAAACTGTTTGCTGTCTGATGATCTTGTAGAGATGTTGATAAGGATAAGATGTTTTTTCACTTTTTAATAATGATAACACTGCAGACAGAAATCCTGACAACTGGTATGAGGATTTCTCTAGAAAGCTCAAGATATAAGGGTGGAAGCAGGTAATGACAGTTTACTGAGATGTCAATGCAAGATGAAAGTCTGCCTGAGAAATGTGACATTGTTCAGAATAGACGTATCTTTAAAAGAGAAAGCTTGTAGCTGAAGTTTGTTGTTCTCTGAGAATAAGTGTGTGTGTGTGTGTGTGTGTGTGTGTGTGTGTGTGTGTGTGTGTGTGTGTGTGTGTG
>NW_005187570.1:245866-277737 GCF_000239375.1 Pundamilia nyererei
CAATGCAAGATGAAAGTCTGCCTGAGAAATGTGACATTGTTCAGAATAGACGTATCTTTAAAAGAGAAAGCTTGTAGCTGAAGTTTGTTGTTCTCCAAACTGCCCTGGATGTGTGTGTGTGTGTGTGTGTGTGTGTGTGTGTGTGTGTGTGTGTGTGTGTGTGTGATAGAGAGAGTGCGAAACAGAGTACTGAACTCCCTCTTGGCAGCTATAAATAACAGGAACAGGATATTACATCAACAGCTGCAGGAGCACACGACATATTAAGACCAGCGTCACTTTGCATGGTTTGTAATGCCCTTGTGCACTTTAGCATCATTATTACTTTTTATTGCAGGGGAGGGTTCAGTGTGCAGAATATGCATGTGTTTCACAGTTAAAGCCCCAAACACAGTGATGTATAATGTGATGACACTGAAATCTGCAGATGTGCTCCTGCAGTTTTAAAAGAAACCACAGCCGACCAGCGTGTGAGCAGACAGAACCTACGCTGTGGTTTTTACTAGTATTTGCCTGACAACTTAGATTAGATTAAAGCATTCTGACATGCAAATGAAGAGCTTCTGTGATATTGTGTAATATTATGTTACATGTTAAAACATGACATATATTATTAAAATACAATATTACTGGGGATCTTTGGTCTGATGTTCTTACCCGTATTTACACACTGTAAGTGTATATGTATGTGTATGTTTGTATGTGTATATGTGTGTGTATGCATATATAACTATGCATATCTGTTGGAGGGTTACTGAGTTACAAAACCTTACTAATACTTAACTAATGCTTAACAGTGTGAAATGGTTTTAAAGTGCTACCAAATAAAGCCCAACTGTCACTATCAAAGCCTTTAGGGCTCATTCTTTCAGTTTAGCCAGTGGCTTCTACATACAGAGCTGATGGAACAGTAACTAAATAAACTCAATAATCACTGTCAGATGCCAAGTTAACACTAAGTTAAAAACTTGTTATACATTGATTCTAAATGTATGGATTCACTAATCCCTTAAAAAATTATTCTCACTCTCAGATCACGTGCTAATTCACACACCAGAATGTGCACAGGACTCCAAATGCGTACATGCCATGATCCCCCAGTCTGTGAATAGGACTGAGGGACCGTGAATATATGTCTGCCTGTCGAGTATGTGCCCAAGACCAGAGGAGAGGAAGAACAGAGCTCATATTAAAGGTAGTAGTACTTAATAAACTTCAAATTTAAAAATTACATGTAATGTTATCATTTTCATTCACATAGTCGATCTCTATAGGAGGTGTTTTGATTACATCTCAAGTATTGTATTAAATTATAATGTTTAAATGTTCTATATAAATTATACATTTTCACATTGTGAAGTCTCCTGCAAACTGACGTAGACTAACTTTGTTAATCAGTCATGAAAACACTCCGTAGCTTTGTGCTGGATAAACAGGTTAGCTTGCAGTATTGTGCACATATGTATGTATATTCTTATTTATGTATTCTAATCTTATTCCCGTATTATTTTATTATTATATTCATATAACACAAAGTTGAATTACACTCTGATGGCTTTATCAGAGTGTAACTTAGGTTCGGTATCTTGCCCATGCAGACTGGAGTAGCTAACGATTGCACCACCGACCTTAGTAGATAACAGATCTACCTGCTGAGCTACAGTCACACAGCATGTAAAAAACATTAACTGCTAACACAGACACCGTTTTCTGCATCTCAGCAGCAGCAGGCCCTTCCTAACCCAGTTTGTCTCGTGTGACGTGTTGACAGTCTCGGTGCTCCCTGACACTGATCCTGCTGGAGGAGTGGAACCTCACACTTGCCATAGATATTCCCTCATTTGGTGTTCTGATGATGACAATGCTGTGCACATCAGTCCACAATATTCAAAGGGTGTTAATTTTGGAAGAGACCAGTCCCATAGCCAGATGAGTTTTATATTGAAAAGCAGTGAAAATGAATGAAAAAAGCAAAACTAACTACCACATTCCCATGCTGAAGGGTCTAGAGTTGATATTTGTTATATAATTTGTCACACATCTATATGTTACCCTAGATCTAGATTGGCCTTGGCTGTCCTGTGAGGATAGAGTGTTTATACTTAGATCCTCTTGCTTTCTAATTGGACTGGCAACTAAATATAAGTATCTTATACTTAAGATACTTACTAAACTCTGCACCTTTTCTGTGCACTTTGAATTTACATGTGCTAGTGGTGTTGCCAAATCCACAAGCTGCATTTGTGTAATGGATGTGATTGCAAGCCAACTTCATTCTGGTTGATGGCAAATCAACAGGACAGAGCAGGAGGTTGTTGAAGCTTGAGTGAACATACACACTGCTCAATGAATGCATTCAGGCACACTTTACAGCTGTAACAAACAGGAAAAGGTCTCTCTCTTAATTTCATAAAATGCAATTTCATTGCATGTGACTGTTTTACGGATGTCAGTTTATCTTTGAAATTCAAACATTTCCTAAAATCTGATTAAAAAGGAGATGTATATGGGGAAAAGGCCTGGGTTGCAGTTCTGCTCTTATTCATCCCAAAGCTGTTCTATCTGGTTCAAGGGGCCAGTCAAGTTGACATCCATGTCTTTACGGACCTTGGTTTGTGCACTGGTCCACAGTTATGTCTGAACAGAAAAGGGCTATCCACAAACTGTTCCCACAAAGCTGGGAGCATGAAACTGTCTAAAATGTCTTGGAATGCTGAAGAATGAAGGGTTCCTGTCACTGGAACAGAGGGGCCAACTCCTGAAGCACAGCTCCACACCATAAACCCCCCTCCACCAACCTTTACACTTGGGTAGAGTGTACACTTGCAGTTAGACACATACTGGCAACTGCTAAACCCAGACTTGTCCATCAGGAGAAGCGTATCATTCCAGACCTGCCACTTCATGACTGAGTTGCCCTTTTCCCTGTTGGCCCAGGGAAAAGGGTAACACTACCTGGGTCTGGGTGCAGTTTCCCCCTCCAGGGGCAAGGGTACCTAGACCTGGGGTATAGAGTACGCTTGGGGAGTGTGATTGTGTGTACAGTGTCTCTTTATGTCTGTCTCCACAATGGGTGAGTGTTAAGTAATTGCATATGAGAGCATGAGGGTGGGAATGGATGTCTGTATCTGTATGTGCCTGTATGTCTGTGTCTATATGTCAGGTTGGGTGTCAGACGCCACATCTCTAGGGACATCTCAGGCCCTCCAAGGTATGGAGGCCTATCTCCCCCCACCACTTCCCCTGCCGGTGGCAGACGCCCTCAGACATCGGTGAGTTGGTGGTTCTTTGTGTCTGGGGATGGGCGTCCAGGTACACACCGGCTCACTCCTTCGTGGCTGCTTGTCGGGGCCTGGAGCCTGGGGCTCGCTCGGGGTGGGCTGCCCTCAGCCTCTTGGCCTGGGGCTCGGTCACTCTGGCACGGCTGGCTGCCGGCGGAGCTCACGGGCACGTCACTGCAACCCCCCCTGGCTTCTGTTCCGCGGCTGCTGAGTGAGCCCTCATCTGGGGCTCTCCTCAGCTCTTTCTGGGATAGTGGCGCGGCTGCCCCTCGTCTTCCTTGGTCTCTTGTGTTCTGGGGGCCTCTGGATGTCTGGAGTTTTGATCTCCTCCATACCTGCTTCATGCCCTGGAGGACGGGGCTGTGGCTCCCCACCTCTAGCAGATCATTACATGAAGGAACCTTTTAAATACAAGCGCGTCCATGCTCACAGGTGTACACACGGGTGCTCACACACACAAACTACACCTCAAAGCACACTGTGCGCTGTCGATCTTATGTGCTGCACAATAATGTTTAATATTTAGTATTTACTGTTATATTCCCATAGATCATCGTGATGTTGTTTATTATGTTGCTCTTTTTTTTCTTCTTCTGCTTGTTTTCTCTTTTTTCTTTCTCAACAGGTGATCCAGGTGATTGATATATGTATATTTTGTCTGCTTATTTTGTTGGTTTTTGTTTTTTGCCCTTTATCCCCATCCCTCTTCCCCACTGTTTTTCTTTCCCACTTTCTTTCTCCCCTTTCTTTTCCCCAGTCAAGTCTGTTCCGTATTTAGCAAGTGAAAATAAAATAAAATAAACAATAAAAGGTGAATCAAATAGACCGTTACGGCAAGGCTGGGATGGTCCATTTGGTAAAGCAAATCCATTGGGCATCTTTCTTCGCCTTAAGACAATAATTCTGATGGCAAAAGAGCCTAATGGGACAGGGAAAAAAAAGAAAGAAAAAAAAAGACAATGGTTTACAGCCAATCAGAACGCAGAACACAATGTGCTGTAAAAAAAAAAAGAAAAAAAAAAGAAAAAACATGCAAAGGCCACAAAAGGTGATCCGCGTTATCGCGAGGGACCACTGTATTTTGATTCTGCATTCTAGAAATAGATTAAAAATGCATAGTTTACAAGGTGCAAATCACTGAGTACACTCAGGACCAGGAAGGTCAGATTAGGGAGAAAACATATAAAATACCTGAAATAAAACTGAATAACATCTTTAGATAGATGAAATGTTGTATCAAAAAGAATGGCTCATGATTCAAAGCATGCCACATAATCTGTCTAACATAGAGCCCACAGTAGAGCGGCCCCACTACTTTTTGTTGTGACAGCTGATAGAAGCAACTGGATGAATTCTGACATGTTCAGGACTACTATCTATCAGCCAAAACTGCTCACACTGTGCTTCACAGTGCAAATGGATAATGACCCAAAGCATACTTCAAAAGCATCTCAGGAAATAGGATATTCTTCCACGGACATATCAGTTAACTGATCTCAAGCCAAAAGAGTCTGTTTTTACAAAACTGAATGCAGAAAGAGCCACAAACAGGTGTGCTGGAGCAACACAAGAGACAAAACCAGAGGTCACAAAAGTACACACATTACTGTGGAGGAAATGCAAAGGTGCTGGTCTTAAACAGTTTTAGCCATCCTGTCTGCACACTGGCCTCTCCCTAAAGGACAGCTGCTTTCATAAATGGGCTCAATGGTCTCTACATAGTCTGCAGAATGGAACGCTCAGCAGGTGTGAGCCTGTTTGAAAAAATATGAAAGAAATGAATAAGAACAGAAAATGTCAGACATGATCTAACCCATAACTGGGCAGCTACTGCCAAAACTGTCTGACTCTAAAAGAAAACCTGTCATGGTCTGACCAGCCCTGCTGGGCGACCTGATTGTTTATGTTTGTTTTTATTTTGATGGAGCCGTGCTTCCCCGGAGGCGGGTCCGCCGGTCCTGTTGTAGCTCAGTTCGGAGTTTCTGCACACCGGCGATTGCACTTGCTAGGGAGTTAGAGATCCCATTAATTGCACTACAGGAACCTTCAAGAGTTTCAGCCTTGAATGGGAAATTACTAGCCGAAGTGACACACCGTACTCAGGAGATCCAATTGATACTCTCCGGCAACCATGTTGAGAAGATCGGTCTGCTTTTATTCAAAGCCCCTGAAACTCCTCTGGTATTAGGTTATCCATGGCTACAGCAGCACAACCCCCAGATTGACTGGCTGCATGACAGGATGGAGTGTTAAATGCCACGAGCAATGTTTAAAGTCGTGTGGGTGAGTGGAAGACAGCATTCAACACTCACCTGGGGCATTTTGAGTATCTCGTTATGCCATTTGGCCTCATCAACGCTCCAGCTGTGTTCCAGGCCATGGTGAATGATGTCCTTCGGGACTTCATTAACCACTTTGGTTTTGTCTATCTAGACGACATCCTCATTTTCTCAAAAACCCGTGCAGAACACATTAAACACGTGCGTGTGGTGCTGTAGCGGCTACTAGAGAATTGACTGTTTGAAGGGAGAAAAATGTGAGTTCCATGTGCAGCCTGTCTCTTTTTTGGGCTTTATTGTGGAACAGGAGCAGCTGAGGGCGGATCCTGCAAAGGTTAAGGCGGTGGTGGAGTGGCCGGAACGGCAAAGCGGTCCAGAAGTTCCTGGGGTTTGCTAACTTTTACCGAAGGTTTATCCGCAATTTCAGTAAAGTGGTGTCCCCTTTAACTCACCTCACCTCTCCCAAACAGCAGTTCCTGTGGTCACCGGCGGCGCAGCAGGCCTTCGACCAGCTGAAACGCCTGTTTTCTTCTGCGCCTGTTCTCATCCAGGCGGACCTTACTCAACCATTCGTGGTGGAGGTGGATGCCTCGGACTCTGGTGTGGGGGCGGTCCTCTCACAGCGATTGGAAGGTAAATTACATCCGTGTGCCTTCTTCTCACGTCGTCTGTCTCAGGCCGAGTGAAACTATGATGTGGGGGATCGAGAGCTGTTTGCTATCAAACTGGCCCTTGAGGAGTGGCGTCACTGGCTGGAGGGGAGCGAGCACCCACTTCTCGTTTGGACAGATCACAAGAACCTGGCCTACCTTCAAGTGGCTAAATGCCTCAACGCCAGACAAGCCAGGTGGGCCTTGTTTTTCACCCGTTTCAACCTTGTGATCACTTACAGGCCAGGCTCACGCAACACTTAACCCGATGCCCTCTCACATCAATTTTCATCGGTGAAGGATGTAGAGAACAAGGACAAACCCATCCTTCCTGCTTCCTGTACCGTCGGGGCAGTCACCTGGGAGATCGAGAGGCTGATCAGAAACGCCCTGCAGCAGAATCCTGACCCTGGGTCAGGCCCGGCTGGCCGACAGTATGTCCCTGCGGCCGTTCGGGGCAAGGTGATCCATTAGGCACATACGGCAAAGTTCTCCTGCCATCCAGGTGTATATCGCACCCTTAGCTTCCTCCAGCGTCTGTTTTGGTGGCCCTCCCTCACCAAGAACGTCCGGGAATATGTGGCAACCTGCCCTATTTGTGCTCAAAACAAGGTGCCAAGCTCCCCACCGTCGGGCCACCTGCGACCGCTCCCCGTCCCTAAATGCCCATGGTCGCACATTGATTTCGTCACTGGACTGCCGCCGTTAGCAGGTAATACTACCATACTCACCATCATTGACCACTTCTCCAAGGCAGCGCATTTTGTGGCCTTGCCCAAACTTCCCTCTGCCTTGGAGACGGCTCAGCTGCTCACACAACATGTGTTCCGGCTACATGGCATTCCTCAAGATGTTGTCTCTGATCGGGGTCCCCAGTTCACCTCCCAGGTGTGGAGGGAATTTTGTTCTGAGCTGGGGGCCCGAGTCAGTTTGTCGTCTGGTTTTCACCCTCAGACTAATGGCCTGGCAGAAAGGGCCAACCAAAAGCTGGAAGCCATGTTGCGGTGCGTTGCCTCCTCCAACCAGTTCTGGAGCAAGCAGTTGGCCTGGGTGGAGTATGCCCACAACGCTAGCACCTCGACGGCCACGGGGGTGTCTCCCTTCGAGGCGTCCTTGGAATACCAACCTCCGCTCCTTTCCATCACTGAGGGTGAGTTGGCAGTTCCATCAGTGACATCAGCAACATCACATGCGGCGTTGCCGGCAGGCATGGCAGACTACCAGGGCAGCATTGCTCAGGACAGTGGAGCAGAATAAGAAGCTGACAGACCGTCATTGCGTTCTGGCTCCCGTTTACCATGTCGGGCAGCAGGTATGTCTCTCCTCTAAATACATCCCACTGCGGACTGAGTCTAAGAAGCTAGCTCCTAGATTCGTCGGTCCGTTTCCTGTGCAAGAAGTCCTTAATCCTGTGACTGTGCATTTAACCCTCCCTCGCAATATGCGTATTCACAATGTGTTTCATGTGTCTCAGGTGAAACCGGTCCAGACCAGCCCATTATGCCCACCCTCCAGGGCCCCACCATCTCCCCGGATTATCGACGGCGCACCAGCTTATTCCATAACACATATTATGGATACAAGGCGTCCCTGTAGGGACTTTCAATTTTTGGTGGATTGGGAAGGGTATGGTCCGGAAGAGTGCTCTTGGGTGCCGCGGTTTGGGATTCTTGATGATGGCATGGTGAAAGTTTGACAAGACAAGACAAGACAAGTTTGGTAGGTCAGTAGGTCGAACTGGTAGGTCGCTGGGAGGCTCCTGTTAAGGGGGGGATACTGTCATGGTCTGACCAGCCCTGCTGGGCGACCTGCTCGTTTATGTTTGTTATTTTGATGGAGCCAAAATAACAAACTGGGAACTCCTGGGAAGCCGCGCTTCCCAGGAGGCGGGTCTGCCGACCCGGAAGTAGCTCCGTTCGGAGTTTCTGCACACCGGCGATTAATCAACACTCACCAGCTGCCGTGAATTATACGCCGTCAGACCCCGATGTATTTAACGCTGTGACCAGGCTTCAGTCAGCTCTGGATCATTAGACTAAGCTCGTTAGTGTTTAGATCGTGTGCTCTTTCAAATGCCCTTTCGGATTGCTTCTCACTCTTTTTTTTGCTTCTCACTTTTTGTCTTTCGTACCAGGAGGTGGAGAGGAGAACACTGGAGCTGAATCACGAGTGGGGAATTAACGCACGGAGTGTCGCCTTTTTTGCCATCGCGAGCCGGGTGAATTGACCACGGGGAGCCACGGCCGCAGGATTTCACACTGAACTGTTATTATTTCACACTAAATAAATTCACTATCTCATTGCAAAAGGTGTTCGAGTCCGCTCCATCCACACACCACGACAAAACTACTCTAGATGTCATTTCCTGTTTATAAGGAAATATTCACAATTATTAAAACTGTATTATAATGCACTTTTGGCACACAGGACATTAATTACTCATAAATAATAAAGATCAAAATTTGCCCTTAAGATATATTAATATATATGAGCATCTTTTATTGCTGTAACTTTGAAAATAAATCCGTAGGTACATATACGGTTATTTTCACTGCTTCCTCCTCGTTGGTCTTTCATGATTCTTATAATCATCTCCACAGCCAGGAAAAAGAATTCCACCTTGTCTCATTTGGCCTTATCTTCCCTTCTCTCGGTGGCTGTGGGGGATTTTTAGACAAAAGAACTCACTTTTGTGTTTGGTAACAAAAACCTGCAATTAATGTTTGAATAAAATAATGAATTGTATGACAAATATTTCCTAGCTGTATATCAGTTATAATGCCTGATGTGGAAAGTGTTTCATCCTACAGGGGTTTTTACCCATATTTAAGAGAAAGCTAAAAACACTGTCAGGAGGCCATAAAGGCCCCGTGGGGTCTTCTGTGCTATGAAAACTGTTATTGGTGTTTCACTGCAGAATAAATGCCTCCTGTTTGTGACGTTTGCCAACATTCAAATTACTGGACAAACCATTTTGATTAAACGTAACAACTTTAAAACTATTGGTAGTTTTAACATAAAAAATAGTATTTTACTTTTAAATTGCTATAATATAATTACCATTGTAATTTTTTTTTCAGTTTCATTACAGGGTTAGCCTTAGCTTAACCTTGCTAACATGCTTTGAAGGCACTCTGAGTATTACAAACACTGCAAACCTATGAAAGGAGAACATAAGATAACTCATAACAATAAAAAAATGACTCCTCTTACAACAAATGGGGATTTCTTGAATGTCAGCAGTTACTGTATTATCTGTGTACTCACACTGCATTCTCCAGGAGTACTGTACTATTCACTGTGACAGACATGTCTTATGCCATACTCCTGCTTGTGCTTTGCATCTTTCGTCTCTGCATCGTCTGCGTCACACCATCAGTCGTGGTATGGTTCCCTCTGTTCAGATTCAAATTGTGGTTTGAAGATCGGAAGTGACACAAAATAATAAATGTCTTAAACCAAAAGTAACCAGAAAGTAGAAAGTACTACATTTATGTAAATAATTGTGTAAAAATGGAGGGAGTAAAAGTAAAAAGTTGTCCTAAAAATAAGTACTCAAGTAACGTGCAGATACCTGAAAAAAAAAGTTAAGTATACTAATGAAGTATTTGTACTTTGTTACTTCCGACCTCTGGGAGAAACACAGTGTGATGCCTGTGGGTTCATACTGTGCTTTTCTAATGAAACTATTGAAAAATGTTTCTAAAATCTCTTGAAATAAAGCTAAAAGTCTCAGTTTCAATCACATATTGTTGGATTTACAGTTCACTGTGGTAGTGTGTAGAAGCAAAACTCCAAGATCTGCATATTTGTCCCCCAAATTTTACAGCGCACTGTATTTGGGTATGACAGAGAGGTACTTATGCAGCACTCAGTGTGCTTTCAACCTCATTCACCCCCATTCATACAAGCACATTTTCTGTGCTTTCTATCTAACAGTCATCCATACTCTAGTGCATGCACTGGAGAGCAACTTTGGATTAGCATCTTGCCTGAGGCTCTTTGGCACGCAGACTGGAGTATACAGGGATCCAAAGTCCAACATTCCAGTTAGTAGGTGACCTTAACTTCCTCCTAAACCACAATGTGTTTATTCTATTCAGCCAAATCAGACTAAAGGTCACATGGTATAAAGAAAAGCAGCAGCTGGGTTCAAAACCAGTACTTTATACTTTCAGATATTATCATATAATCATATTTTCCCATGCATTAAATTGTTCATGTATTCCATGATATAAATAAATGCATAAACATTAAATTATGATGACCACTGGAAAATAAATACGTCCATATTACACCCTTATTGATGCCAGTGCTAGCAGCCAACCTTAGGTCAAAGAGCCTAATGAGGGTTAGGAAGCAGCAACTGTCAGAGACACAACAAGTATTTCGTTGTATTTCATTTAATTGTCATTGTTCAGAAATTACATTGATTAATTAAAAATCAAACAAACAAACAGATTTCTTATCAGCTTAGGTTTCAAAACTTGTTTTTGGTGTCTGAGATGCACAAGAATAATTCAACTACAGAAATTGTTGCTAATTGGGTTTTCATTTTGAAGTTTTTCATTATTGTGTGCTCAAATCAGAGACCTTGCAGAAGTGCTGGAGTTTTCTCATGTTTAAACTAACCAATACTCAGACACTGTTTGATGTATTTGTCTGAGATGATGATTCAATTTGATTACACCCTTATTGTTGAAAGTCATCGGTGAAAACGTCAGGCTTTTATCTTTAAAAATATCTTTGAGATATTTTTGTTCAAACGTTGTTTCGGACTTCAGTCGGTTTTTGGTTCCAAACATTTTTTATGCAAATTGGCGATGGCCTAGCAGAAATGTTGTGCATTACATGCCTTGGTTTTACGCAAGTAAACCAAGGTATTAATCATTTTTTAAACACACACACAAACAAACAAACAAACAAACAAACAAAAAGCCCTAACCTGATCATTTGTGCAAGTGGCTATCACAACTATGTCTTGAGTAATAACCAGGACAACAACCAACATAAGATCACTTCTCACCCCAACCGGTGGCAGCAGATGGCCCCGCCCCTCCCTGAGCCTAGTTCTGCCGGAGGTTTCTTCCTGTTAAAAGGGAGTTTTTCCTTCCCGCTGTCGCCAAAGTGCTTGCTCATAGGGGGTCATAGGATTGTTGGGTTTTTCTCTGTATGTATTATTGTATGATCTACTGTGCAATATAAAGCTCCTTGAGGCGACTGTTGTTGTGATTTAGCGCTATATAAATAAAATTGAATTGAATCACCAGAGTCACATATTAATAATAATGAATAGAGTTCACGTCTAACTACCAATACTGAGTCATCATTCAGAATATTATGCAGGAAGATCTGAATAATAAGAAGTTTGCATACTTCCTTTTCCACATGCTCAGAAATAGATTTCATTTACAGTGTCAGGTATTTTAAATCCACACAGCACAATCCCAAAGAGTCATTATCATTCATAGAATATAGAATTGCATTTATGCCTGAGGGAACAGCCACCCACTGACAAATAGTTTATTACGTGTCTTTATTTTTATTATCTTTATTTCTAGAACACAGTGTATAAATGGCACTGTGATCTTGAAACATCCTCTACAGCTTCCTGTTATGGCGTCAGAGATATTCAGTAATATCAGTGACGAGTGGAGTGGACGGGTCCTGAGATAAACTTTGACATGAGTGACTGAAGTGTAAAAAACACAGTTGGTTATTTAAAAAGAGAAAACGCACTAAATATGGCGTTATTTTTATGCCACTTTTCTGAGCGCACGTAAAAGAAAATTGCAGGTGCAAGTGTTGCTTTTTGAGGAGAATTTTATTTTGAGCGAAGAAAAGCTAAATTTGAGTGGACAAAATTCATTGCTGCGTGCAAAAAATGTATTTCAGTGTTTGCTATTATCCACACATACACACACAATAGCAGCCCCTCTCGCTCAGTTTTTGCATTTGCGCTCGCTCGCAATGTGTTGCTCGCGCTCTCAACATTTCTGCCTGTGTGCGCTCAACTCTTTCTGTACACCATTATAGTCGTGCCACACAACCAGCCAATCACAGACTTGGATGCAAAAAAATCTGATTGGCTGTTTTGGTCTCCAATCAGCTCGAAATGACGAAATGCAATATCCCAGAATCCATTTGTCCAAAACTCAAACGAGGCAGTGGCGGAGGAACACAGAGTGGCGGAGTTTGAAATATTTGGTCTTTCTGGGTCACAAAATAAACTTTTAAGATATTTTCATGCCATAATGTAGCTGCGTAAACTTCAAATATCTGCTCGATTTATCAAGACATCACATATTTGCACAAGTGCTCTAACGTTTTCAGAGATGCCTGTTTCTTGTCAATTTATTGAATATTTATTTATGATCACCTCTGTTAATCCTTGATATTTATAATTGAGTTATCTGTTTATATTAGTGCTATTTCTTAAATGTGTCAAATCTGTAACATAATGTATGTTTGGAGTTTAGTCTGTTACTGTTACTATTTTTACTATTTCTTCTTGGAGCAACTGTACCCCACATAATTTCCTTAGGGATTAATAAAGTATTCTGATTCGGATTGTTTCAGGATACATGACCTGCCATAATCCAATGACACATCTGCTTACCTGTATCTTTTGCTCGTTTCTCCTCCTCTTCTTTTCTCTTTTTTCTAAACTCAGCACCTGATGGCGTTGAACTTTTCTTGTCCATCTTCCATTGGTTTTAATTTTGCACTACAGTATGAACACAAATCCACCAACTTGAGGATCACCACAACATAACCTAACACACCTACACCTTAGTTCACAGATTCACTTTGTCTAAGGTTTATTTCTGGGATTTCGCACAACCCAGGATTCAGATCATGAATACATAACTTGGATTTACAACATTTTGAATGAAATGCTCTATTTGGAAGCAGCCCCCCCCCCCTCCCCTTTCGACGGGTTGTGTGAGACTTTAAATCATCAAACTGTAAATTATAAATTTTAAATTGTTATTGATCCCTTTGCCACGAGTCCTAAAGTGTATATTTATTTTCTTACTCTTCTTATATTTATTGTTTCCTTGCACAGCTGTAAGCCTCGTCGTCTCGTCTCTCTATATACTGGACTGTAGCGGAGATGACAATAAAGTTTACTTCAGCAGCGAGCAGGCGCACCGAAGGCTCTCGTGCTCACTTTTCGCATATAGAATTTCGAAAAAACGTCGGTGCAAATTATAAGTCTGTATCATCATGTCTGGTGTTTTCATGTTTGTTGGTTTATTTTTATTTTGTTTTATTTAGCGAGTTGGTTATTAGACGCTGGTCCAGCCAGCCAGAGAATCCCCCGCCGCCCCGCCCTCTCCTCCCTGTGCCACAAGCAGCAGGCGCACCTCGCCAACGAAGGGCGCCCTTACTGCCAGCAAATGGGTGATAGAAAACCGATTGGTGCCTATGCCATTCCCAATATGTGCTGGCATGATGTCGGGGCAGCATGAGTAAGAGTAAAAAAAATTTTTTTGCCGATGCCCGTGATGCCGCCCTGGGCAACCGCACATTATACCTATAGGAGCTATGAAACTCTATGCCATCAGCACAAAAAGTGTTTCTGTGCTGATGCTGATACCACAGGAGATTTGTGGCTTTTCTGCTCAGCACTCAGTGACTCCATCTTTAACATAAAGTGGTAAGCCACAACAACTGCTGTGCTTCCTATGTGCTTTTACCTTCCAGAAATACCAGTAAAAGTTGATCCTGAAATTCACATTCAGGCTTTCAAAAACTGGTCAGTATACTCCTAACGTCGGTGCCAAGCCAGGATAAATAGGGACGACTGAATCAGAAACAAGCATAAAGAATTAAATAATACAAACACAAAGTTGTGAATTATTAAAAACCCTTTGAAAAGCAACCATAGATGAACCATAGATGTTCTTTCAAAAAAAGAAACTGTAGGTGTTAATTGTAGTCGTACAAAGTAGTGGACCAGGCCAGATCAGGGTCGAGCTGTCCCTGCTACATGCCTGCACACCCCAGCATGGAGATGTGGGGTAGGGATTATAGCTGCACCTCATGGCTTTGTGAAATTCTCATTATAGTGCTTGGTTGGTCTTTAGGTTGCCCTGCTTCTGAGAGCCAAGGTGATCCAACACTAATGAGTTGTTCTATGGTTACTGGGGCTTAAGGGAATGCTAGCAAGAGCAGGAGAAGAGGAGAGAAAGGAGAAAAGGGGAAGGAGGAGGCGGGAAGCAGTAATGAGGAGTTGTCAAAGATAGAGGATTTCATCTGCTCGCATCTCCTCCCTCATCTCTCTGTCTGCCCTCATCCTCACTCAGGTTCGAGCGAGGATCTCAAAGGTTCCTAAACCTCACAAAAAGGGAAAGCATTCGATTTCACAGCCTCATCCAATCAAGCTGAGAAAGAAACGAGTATTTATAAGGCCAGGTGTTTAGAGTGACAAAGTCAAGAAGGTGATATGTCTGACAAAACCAGACACATGCTGAAGTCACATGCTGTGTTTTCACCAGAAGTGAGCAGGATGAGTCAGTGGGTTAAATGTGAGGAGAAACTCTCTGTCACGCCTCCTTCTCTTTAACCCCTCATGCACGAGGCGCTCTTCATCCTGGAAGATTACTTCTTCAAAGCTGGTGCATGCAAAGAAAGTATGAATCTGGGACTGTTTGCGTATCTTACCTTTCTCTGGGCACAGGTTGCGAATATTGCTGGATTCGTCCATTGATGTAATCCCAAAAGAGGCCAAGCTCCATGTGTTGCTAAACCCGGGGCAGACGGGCTGGTTTCATCCTGATGCCATCTGGAGGGTCGCTACTGCTGCGGACATGCCTCACCCCATGGGGGCTGTCATTTGAGGTGTGACAGAAAACACTTTGGGGGCAACTTACTTACCCTCCCCAATTTCTATTCTGCCTTTGTTGTACAGTGTTTCCTCTCTCCTCGCTTTTTCTCTTTATGAAAGCTCATCCCTCCTGTCTCTATATGCTAATGTGGTGGGTAGCAGCAAAGACAACAGCGTGCTCTTGCACACTTCTTCTGCTTCTTCTGCCTGTACTGTACAGACTGAAAGGATGGGGGGAGGTGTTGCCTAGAGCGCTTTGGGAGCGTGCTCAGCGCAGTCAACCACTCACAGTTCGAGCATGAGAGGGGGAATTGCTTGGTTCAATGCCGATTACCTGGGAAAGCAAGCGTTATTAGATGGAGGAGGGAAGAAGCAGGGAGTAGAAAAGAGAGAGAAACAAGGGGAAGGGAAACTCACTGAGGAGGAGGAGCAGGAGGAGAGAGGAGACCGCAAATGAACTGAGATACATCTGCTAAGAAAAAGAAGGGAGAATAAATTTGCAAGCAGCATAGAGCAGCAGCATGAGGTGCACATGTTTTATTCAACAGGGAGGTGCTGAGAGAGGCAACCAGTCAAACAGGGATCTGTTTGTCCCAGCAGTACACAAAGACAGGAAGTGACATACGGAGGGAGATAAGAGAAAGAAGACACAATAAGATGAACTTCCCATCCATGATTTAGATCTGAGGTACCCTTCAAATTCTCATAGAAAGTGCAGCCTTCCAGTAAATTAACATTTCATGATGTTATCTGAATTCTCAAGTTCTGATCTGCTTAAATAAATAGCAGAATGTTGTGGATTATGTTTATTTTTATTTTCTTTCATTAAATTCAGAAAAATATGATTTTGTTCAATTCCCTTGAAAGTGAGCTCTACCCCTCCACTGGGAAACACTCCTGTTAAAGATCACACCGTCAGCAGCTCTTCTCCGGAACTACTCTGTATTGACTTGTGTTGGCTGAACCGTAAACACATGTTGTGGCAACTTTACAAACACATGATGAACACCTAATGAAACGGAGATATAACAGGAGAGCTACTAAATTCCAAAGGGAATTTATGAATGCACCATGCAATATTTTTACTGCGTTGCTAGTGAGGAATCGAACGACAACACTCTGCTCTTGCATGACATTTCCAGTTTGATCCTTAAACCCACACTCCTGAATCCCAGAACTGCAACGTTTAATTTTGCGTGCCCGAGTAGTGCGTCATGGTCATGGGTCATTGGACCCAGCATTTTGAGTTTATTGTATGTTTGTGATTCTTTGAGTTGTACTGGTTTAGCTTTCTACAGTTTAGTTTATTTGTAATATCTGGTTCATGTTTTCTTGTCTGTCTCATCCCTGTGTCCCCTGTGAGAGTCTGTCATGTCCTCTGTGTATGTTTCCTCAGTCATGTCTGAGTTTGGTTTCCCTCCATGTCTCTTGCTTCCTCGTTCTCCAGGTGTTAGTCATGTCCGTGTGTTTCGTCTCCTTTTTTTCCGTTCCCATGTTCCCCTCCTTGTGTTTTATTCCTTGTGTCCCCTGTGTGTCATGTGCATCCATGTGTGTTCTCCCCAGCCCCTCACGTCTCTTGCCCTCTCGGTGTCCCTCGCTCTCTCACCCTCTCTCTGTTCTGTCTGTCTGTTTCTTTCCTCTGACCTGTGTCAAGCCGTGTGTCTTAGTCTGCATTTCACTGTTTTCTGTTTTATTTTGACAGTCTCTCATCCTGTGTTCGGTGTGTTTAGTTTTGCTTCCCCCATATCGTTATATCTGTTCCGAGAGTGTTCCCCGAGAGTGTTCCCTCTGTGTTTCCATATCCCTCGTCACCCCTCTGTGTATATATTGTGTGAATTTCCCTTTGTTTATTGTCAGGATGTCTGCTTATGATGGATCCATGAATCCAGGTTTTCATGTTCTGTGTTCAGTTTTAGTGTTAGTTAGTTTTGATCAGTTTTAGTTTTCCCAGTCTGGGTTATTGTTTAGTTTGGTCTTAGTTCTCTTTTGCTCTTTTGTTTTGCATGTTTTCTTCAGCCTCAATAAATGGCTCATTTGTTTTGTTGAGTCCATTTCTTGCCTTGAAATTTGGAAATATTTTACAAAGCTAACACAAACGACATCTTTAAGCTTTTGTTTTAGGCAACCAGGCTTATGAATAGTCAGTTACGGAAGCCTTGGTCCATTATAATGACTGTCTGCCACACTGCACTGTACGTCTACATTTAACATATCTTTATATGTTGTTCTGATCAGAATAGACAAACTATGTCTGTCCTGCTAGTAAATTATCTATAGCAGAATATCATCTCTTAGTTTGTGATCTTGCTCTAAACTGTGCAGCTCTTGGTCTATTGGACATTACATTGAAATGAACTGACTGTTCCTGTGTTTAGAAAACAGCCCAATCTTGGTAACCACATGTATCAGCTCTATATGGGGATTGTGCTCACATGCTATTAAGCTCCACTTACTAAATCTTGAACACAGTGTATTGAATGAACTCCCATCATGCCCTAGATCTAACCTTGGACAGCCTAATGTGCCTTCTTCTCTAACCCTCTTCCTCTAGAGTCAACATGCTTAAACAACCATTTTTAAATCTAATAGCCCTCCATGTGGAACAACTCCTGTGTCTGCAACATCAGCACAAACCCAACCAGTGCTATGAAGGCAAGCATCAGCTAACACGCCTTGTTATAGAGCAGCCTGTGTTTCTCTCGATATTGCTTCAGTGACATGTCATACAGATCTCCTGTGCCCTCGTTTATTTGCCTTTATCAGCTCTTGTAACTCAGTTGAAGAATGTCAGAAAACTGCTGTAACTAGGGCTGGGCCATATCATACCTTTCACGGTAATACCGGTATAATATTGGGCAACGATAGGAAAATGAAATATCACGATAGAATATGGCTAAAACGCACATGCGCAGTGCCTTTGTTTTCATACGCACATGGCGGAAAAAGCATGGCGGCGACGGAGAATGAGAAGGGTGAAAGCGGATTGTTGAATGAAACGGATGAACCAGAATTGGTTTTTAAAAATGCTGCAACTTCAGTGGTGTGGAACTGGTTTGGCTTTCGTCCGTCAGATACACAACAAAGCACTATTTTTGGTAGAGCATGCTAGCGGGCCGTCGTTATTACCTTTTTTTGGAAAATACGGCACACTTAAAATCAATCCTTTGATTTTTCTGAAAATCGACAGTGCCCCTTATAATCCCGTGTGCCTTATGTTTGAATTCTGGTTGTGTTTACTGACCTCGAAATGATTTTATGTCGTACACGGCACTCGAAAATCTATCAAATGTTTTACTACGACTTTGCTAAGCTACGAAGCCGCACCGCTTGATGGATTGTCGGAGCATTACAGCTATTGTAGGCTGGAGCCTGGCGGAGTGATACGTAAGTTTTGTGGATATTATACATGGTTATGCTGAGGATATGTTGGCCAATTTCCACTGGAAATGCCTTTTGGGTAAACTGTCAGCAAGGAATTTGCATTTGCACTGCTAAATTTTATATAACTTTAATGCACATAAAAACAGCTGCTTGTTTAAGTGAAAATACATTGATGTTTGTTTGGTTCTTTTGCACTAATAAAGTTGTGGAGTTGTAAAGTATTTTGTCTCACATCAATTATATCGTCAGATATATCGCTATCGCAAATCTTCAAATGTATATCGTGATAAATATTTTTGGTCATATCGCCCTGCTCTAGCTGTAACAAAAAGAAATGAAAACTGTTACAATAGTCGAGTGGCTGCCTGCTGCCTTACAACTGTACTAATATTTTGAAATCCTCACTTGTAGCATGAAATTAAGTCATAGTGTTATAAACCAGGTTCTTTGACACTAAAGCTGCAACAATCATTATTCATATATACTTAAAGAATAAATGGAGTTTTGCTTACATCCATTAGGTTTTTATGGTGCTTTAGACATTTGTTGTTGTTGTTTTCCAGCCTTCGTAACCTACTGTTATCACTCACACCACCTGGCTTCATGTTGAGATTATGTTGGCCAAGTATTCAATAATGGTATTGTGTTGGAAAAAGTGGAATATGAGCAAAATCTTAAGGGGTCAATACATCAATATGTCATGGTCTAGAGTGTTTATGTTTAAATGTATTATTATTCTGTGGTTTTGTTTATGTGGGTTGTTTTTTATGGTTATCCCTTGCGTTTTGTGTCCTTTGTACTCTCGTGTTCCACGTTTCATGTTCCTATGTTCTGTCTCCCCAGTCTGTGTTAAGTTTACGTGTGTTTTTCCTGTTTTATTTTGAAGGTCGGTGTCTCTTGTCAGTGTTTCTAGTTTTGCTTCCGCTTGTCTCGTTATGTCCAATTAATTCCAGCCGTGTCTCCCTCCTGTCTACCATTCCCTGATTGTATTTAAGCCCTGTGTTTTCTTGTGTGCATTGCTGATTCATCTGTGTATGTCCTTGCGTTGTTCTGCATCTTTTTCTGTGTCTCCCTGTATCTCTGTTTCAGGTTTGTTTTTGCTTCGTTTTCCCAGTTTAGGTTTTCTCAGTTCTGTTTTTGCCACCCTCGCCTTTGTTGTATGTTCACGCTCCATAAATAAAGCTCCCTCACATCAGTAGTGCCTGCATCTTCGGTCCTTTAATAATTCTACATGGTTTTCCCTGATAACTGTGACACAATATTCAGACACTCAAACAAAAATATACCTGTGTAAACAACTGGAATGAATAAATTAGAATACAAGTGACTGGCAATCTGATTTTTCTGTGTTTGCTAAATCTGTGTCATAACTGTGGGTCTTTGCCCTAGTGTTTTGAGTTTTTGTACTGGCCTCTTTATTCATTCATTTGGGTTTAAGAAATATTTAAGTTAAAGCTCTGTATTAGTTAGTCTTGAGTTTTGTATTACCTAGTCTAAATCCTCTACACAGAATAAGGTGAATTATGGAGTTCCACAGGGTTCCATGCTGGGACCAATTCTGTTTTATTAGAAGGCACAGTATCATGTCTTACAGACATAAAGACCTGAATGGCCGCTAACTTTCTGCTTCTTAATTCAGATCAAACTGAGGTTATTGTACTCGGCCCTGAAAATCTTAGATAGAATATGGTATCTAACCAGCTTCTTACCCTGGATGACATTACCTTGGCCTCCAGTAACACTGTGAGGAACCTTGGAGTCATTTTTTGACATGTCCTTCAATGCACATATTAAACAAATATGTAGGACTGCTTTCTTCCATTTGCACAACATCTCTAAAATTAGAAACATCATCTCTCTGCGACCAGGCCCATCAGCATCATCGGTGATGAGGTGGAAGCAGTAATAACTCCTCATTCTAGGACAGGTGAACACACACAGGCATAAGACATAATATTTTTTTAGATTTATAGTGTATGTATTATTTATTTATGCTTTTTGCACTTCTCTCTTACACAATGTCAGTTTTCCTTTTACTGTTTTTTTATGTTTTTAGCACTGTTGTACATTTATAAATTACTGCACTATCTCATACTAAAAGGCACTTTTATTTTAACTTTGTTGTTTATTTATTTATTTATTTTATTGTAGACTGCACTATCCTTACTTTTTAAAATGCTATTGTGACCTCCAAAAAATTCCCTTCTGGGATGAATATCTAACTACTGTAATTCATTATTATCAGGATGTCCTAGAAACTCCCTGAAAAGTCTTCAGTTGATCTAAAATGCTGCAGAGAGAATAGAGACACAGAGTTAAATATAGAATCCTGCTCCTCACATATAAGGTCTTGAATAATTCGGCCTTGACTTATCTTGACGATCTCATAGTACCATATCACCTCAATAGAGCACTTCAACTTCAACTGCTGGTTTACTTGTGAGGATGTTCACAGTTAATGGGAGGCAGAGCCTTAAGCCTTCACACCCCTCTTCTGTGGAACCATCCTATACTTTGGATTTTCGAAAAAGACACTTCCAGGATAAGGACTTCCTCTGTGACATATACTGGCATATACTGTGGATGAAGTGACCCTGAATCCTCCCTTACTTATGCTGCCGTAGGCGTAGGCTGCTGGGGACTTCACTCACCTTTATTTACTCACTATAGGTTTCTGTAGCACTCTGCATTTAATCATTAGCTATTATTAATCTCTGGCTCTCTTCCACAGCGTGTCTTTCGTCCTGTTTTCCTCCCCACCCCCAACTGGTCACAGCAGATAACTGCCCCTCCCTAAGCCTGGTTCTGCCAGTAGGTTCTTCCTGTTGCTCATCGGGGGTCATCTGATTGTTGGAGTTTACTCTGTGTTACTATAAGGTAACAAACTTCTGAAAATACAGTTGAAAGTCCAACATTTCTTCTTGTGGCTGTTTTTGATGAGCAGCAGATGAAACAGTTTAAGTATTATTAATGGTGTCAAAGGCACATTTAGGCCTGTGAGACTCATTTAAACATGTCTGCATCTCTGCTATTCAAAGATACTTTGTATGTAGTTTATGTAATATTTAGTACTGAACTGTAACTGTAGTCTTTTGTAGAAGCAATGTTTTATTCAGTGTTTTGTTTTGTTTTGTTTTCAATTTTAGTGTATTTACTACTACTGGGGAGAACACACATGAGGCCTGAACAAGTTTATAACCAGGGGTGCACATAAGTGGAGTTTCCGCTGTCGAAATAAAAGACGCGCACCAGATAAGAAGTTGCAACGCGCGTTTGCACTGTTTTTGTCCGCTAGAGTGGGATTTTCATGGCATATTCTGCACCACATCTCTATGCGTTCATCATTTGTTTGAAGCCAGTTTACCTCCTGCAACCACTTTTCCGAGAATATGCGCTTCTTTTGCGGTTCGGACTCCTTCTGAAATTTCATTGTAGGTGGAGGAACACGAAAGTAATTGCTTAAAGGAGCTTGCTTCTTTAACAACTTTAAGAATTCTTAACAAGCGTCTGTCCTCCTCCAAAAACTCTTATGTACTCAAACGCACGTTGCAACTTCTTATCGGGTGCACGTCTTTTATTTTGACAGCGAATGTGCACCTGCGGACCACTTATGTGCACCCCTGTTTATAACCTTTTGTCCTCCACGTTGGAAAATGGCTGAAAATAAAATGGGCATCACTTTGGCCAGCTCCTCATTTTATCTTTGCAGTCTCCACTATCATTAAAATGCAGCCAGATTCTGCTCATTTTACATTTTCGTCGTTTCTTTACTTTTTCCAGACATGCATGCATTTAAATCCAGCTCCCGGTCTCTCTGTGTACCTGGCCTGTACCACTCCACTTGCTGTCTTTGGAATGTCAACCAGACTTCCTTCTTTCACATAATGGTATGATCCCAGTCTATCTTTGCATTTGATTGGCCACATTATAATCCCCTCTGTTAATCCTTGATATTTATAATTGAGTTATCTATTTATATTAGTGCTATTTCTTAAATGTGTCAAATCTGTAACATAATGTATTGTTTGTTTGTTGTTTAGTCTGTTACTGTTACTATTTTTACCATTTTTTCTTGGACCAACTGTACCCCACATAATTTCGTTAGGGATTAATAAAGTATTCTGATTCTGATTGTTTCAGGATGACCTGCCATTATCCAATAACACATCTGCTTACCTGTATCTTTTGCTCATTTCTCTTCCTCTTCTTTTCTAAACTCAGCACCTGATGGCTTTGAACTTTTCTTGTCCATCTTCCATTGGTTTTAATTTTGCACTACAGTATGAACACAAATCCACCAACTCGAGGATCACCACAACATAACCTAACAGACCTACACCTTAGTTCACAGATTCGCTTTCTGGGATTTCACACAACCCAGGATTCAGATCATGAATACATAATGGGCTTGGATTTACATCATTATGAATGAAATGTGCTCTATTTGGAAGCAGCCAGCCCCTCCCATTTTGATGGGTTGTGTGTGAAACTTTAAATCATCAAACTGTAAATTTTAAATTGTTATTGATCCCTTCACCCCAGTCCTAAAGTGTATATATTTTCTTAATGTTCTTATATTTATTGTTTGCTTTCTTGCACTGCTGTAACTGAAGCCTCATCATCTCGTGTCTCTATATACTGGACTGTATGTAGCGGAGATGACAATGAAGTTTACTTTGACTTCAGCAGCAAGCAGGTGCACCGAGGGCTCTTGCACTCACTTTTCGCATATAGAATTTCAAAAAAACATCGGTGCAAATTATAAGTCTGTATCATAATGTCTGGTGTTTTCATGTTTGTTGGTTTGTTTTTATTTAGTTTTATTTTCCGAGTTGGTTATTAGATGCTGCTCCAGCCACCAGTGAATCCCCCGCCGCCCCGCCCTTTCCTCCCTGTGCAGCAAGCAGCAGGCGCACCTCGCAAACGGAGGGCACCCTTACTCCCAGCAAATGGGCGATAGAAAACTGATTGGTGCCTATGCCATTCCCAATATATGCTGGCATGATGTCGGGGCAGCATGAGTACGAGTAAAAAACATTTTTTGCCGATGCCCGTGATGCCGCCCCGGGCAACCGCCCGTGTCGCCCGTACCTACTGGTCGTAGGTTTGACACCTCTGATCTACAAAAACCAGTGAAAGAGTTTCAAATGACAGGACATGTATTTGACAGCAGTCCATCACCATTGGTTGTCATTTATCGCCTCAGGCGAGCTGTTCTGGAAGCAGATGACTTCACTACCAGCTCATGGCAGGCAATTTTTATGTTGACAACAGATTGGCATTTTTTCCCAGTGAAGCAGAAGCCATTCGTGTCCTGCTGACTTCCCAAGAGATGCTAGCTAAATCAAACATTAAGCTACACAAAACTGCATCCAATATCAGCAGTGCCATGCAAGCGTTCCTCGTGAATATCTAGTCAAGGATTTGAAGGATCTGGATTTAGGAGTGGAATCACGATGTCTCGCAGCTTCACCATCTGTGTTTCTGATAGAACAAATATTCAAGTTATGCAGCAAGCTGTGCATAACAGTAAGCTGAGGGGATGCCTCTCTCTGTCTGTCCTCTTCTCAGGCCTCTTTGTGGCTCCTCCTCATCTGTTATCTGAAGCAGTTACAATCATGTTCAGTACAATTACACAAAGTGTCACACACATATCTGCTCCCAGGATAACTCTGAAACAAATAAATGATGCGATTGCATACAAGTTCCCTGTGTATGCCTTCGCTACTCTGTGTTACTCTCACTTCATAAGAGATTTCTTCTAAGGACGAGAAGCCTTTGACCCAAAGGGACATTTAGTCTGCAGTGAAAAGTTTGTTTGACCCCCTTTTAGATGTTGTAGCGCCAGCCACAGTGGGGAGGAAGACATTTAGTGAGAAACCTCTCTGTAGAACGGTATGACTGAGGCACACCGATGCCGGTATCATAGAGAGAACAGTGGAAACTCTGGGGAGACGATATGAAAGATTTAGAGCAGATTCTACTACCTTATATTCCAGTTTCTTTGTCCACACACACTTACTACAGAGAGTTGTGTGTTTTTCAGATGTGTCTGTCATCGCCATAGCTGCTGTGGCTTACTTACCGTTTCTACAGTGGGAGAAATCCATGTGGCATTTGTTATCACGATAAAACTGGCCCTACACCCAGCTCGTGCCGTGCCCCACCTTGAGCTTTGCACAACTGTCTCGGCAACTGAAATGGCAGATTTTATCCAAGAAGAAATGAATATTGACATTCATTCAATATCACTACTGAAAGAAACCCAGCAGACCATGGAGCTCCAGCTGCTGTGACTCTGAAAAGCATCAACTGGTTTACTGGACTATCATTTCTATTAAAGCATCCACAAGTTCATATTTCTCAGACTTATGTTTTTGAGCTGCTACATCCAGATATGGATGCAGAAGTTCACCCCTGAAATAGCAACCTTTAGCACAATGATTAAGGAAAGTTAGACTAAAAAGGTTTCATGACTACACGGGAGGGCATACTGAAAGTAAATGATGGGCCATTATATTCACTTGTATGAGCACTCGAGCTGTGCACATTGAGGTTATAGAGACCATGGATGCTGTGAGCCTGGTCAGTCGTCTCAGATGTTTCATTGCCATAAAAGGGCCGGATGAACAAATTTCACTGGAAAGCAAATGCGACACAGCTGATCCTTAGTTAAAAATGTATCATAAAGACAACAAGTGCACCTGGATATTCAACCCTCCTCACTCTTCCCACATGGATGGAGTGTGGGAGAGGATGATTTGCATCGCTTATATATATTTTAAATGCTCTTCTTCTCAATTTGAATCCATTGCATCTTACAAATGAGAACCTAGTCACTCTGATGGTGGAGGTTCCTGCCATTATGAACTCAAGACTGTTGTCCCAGTGTCCTCTCACCCAGAATCACCCCATCAGTGTTGTTGACACAGGATGGGGATTTTAACATTAACAACCTTTCCAACAAGATGGAGAAAGTAGTATGTGACAATGCTTCAAAAAGAGAGAAAGTGGAATCAAGTTAAGCCCAATCTTCAAGTGGAAGTTGTGCTGTTGAAGGACTCACGAGTGAAAAGAACTAAGAGGACCTTTAGTAGCCAAGGCAGTAAAGTATAGTCAATGCAGTCAAACACGACACTCCTAAGTTTGTGGCTGGTTTCAGAGATAATTTTACTATTCCATTGAGAAATCGATAGTGTTATAATAAATTATACCTGATGGGGAGTGTGTGGTTTGTTTACTCAAGTTTATATAGTAAAAATGGTCAAAGTTAATAGAATCTATGCAAGTATGAAAGTATGAGTATATTCTGAGTTTACAAAAGGGGATAAAGGGGGGAGGAGTTATCTGTTCCTGGACTGGCCAGTGAAATGGAGGTATTTTGTTTCTTATCCTGTGTACAATAAAAACACAGAGTTTTCTCTTGCTGAGCCAACCTGTTCAACATCTGATTTTAGTGAGCCAGCAACTTCAAAGTATGAAGTGGATTTATCTGAACTGAGTCAGCAGATTTTTGTTTCAACTTGTTTTGTTTCCCTGTTGTGAAAAGATGTTTGGTGTTTCTGAGGCTGCTGGAAAAGATTTTTTGCTTCTGAACTAGAAACTAAAAGGATTATGTCTTATGTGGATGAGCCCTTTGCTTCCCAGATGGCACACTGAAAGACTGTATGTTCAGAACCCACCTCATTCTTTGAATTAGCTGGCAACCCCTAACCTACTCAAGTAAACTTAAGTAAATGTAAGTGTTTGGAAAAATGTACTTCAGTTCTTTTATTGCATCATGTTCATTCATTAATGAGCTGCTGTAACATGAATCAAATGGCTGAACTGCCACCTCAGCATGCAGTCATGTTCTATAGTCTTGCTAATTTTATGCAGGTGTGTTGCCGTAGGAACACACCTGACAGGCCCCAGTCTGTCCCCATGGGAGTACAGGATTGCCGCAGGGCTGTGTGCTCAGTCCACTGCTGTTCACCCTGCTAACACATGACTATACTGCACACTACAGCTCAAATCACATCATCAAGTTTGCAGATAACACAACAGTTGTGGGTGTCATCACCAGCAACAATGAGTCTGAATACAGAGAGGAGGTACAACACCTGGTGGACTGGTGTCAGAATAACAACCTGTCTCTAAATGTTCAGAAGACTAAAGAGATGGTTGGTAACTTCAGGAAGAGCTCAACGACCCACACCCCACTGCACATCATCGGATCTGCTGTTGAGATGGTCAACAGTGTGAAGTTCCTGGGTGTGCACATATCAGCTGACCTCTCCTGGAACCTGAACACCACCGCCATCAAGCCCAACAACATCTTCACTTTCTTAGGAAACTGAAGAACGTCTCCCTCCTCCCATCCTCACATCATTTTACCAGGGAACCACTGAGAGCATCCTCAGCTACTGCATCACTATCTGGTACCCTCGCTGAAAAGAAGTCTCTGCAGACTAGTGAGGACAGCAGAGAGGATCATTGGAGGCCCTCTTCCACCCATCTCCCAACTCTACGACAGACACATCATCCGATGTGTGAACAGCATACTGAAGGCCACTTTCCACCCCTCACATGCACTGTTCTCCCTCCTTCCATCTGGCAGACGGTTTCACAGCATCAAAACAGTAACGACCAGACACTGCAAGAGCTTCTTCCCCCAAGCAGTCAGAGCCCTCAACTCACTACCACAAAAGGACTGATATACACATACACCTTTACAAACACCTACAATACTCATCAAAAGACTGAAAGCAACAAAAACTTCCACAAATCCACTACAAACTGGACCTGGGAACAATATGCTTATTTGCACACTCAGTCACATCTAAATTATACTACATTTGCACATTTTGCATCGTGCACATGTCTTTGTCCTGTCTCGTCTACAATATCCTGACCATAACTTGAACCTGGTATTCAATACAATAATCTCACTTTACTGTAATTGCACATGGCCACTTTGCATTGTCTCTGTCCTGTCTTTGTTTATTGTACATAGATATAATTAGTAATAGTACCTTTTCTCTCTTAACCTTACCCAAAGTTAGTGAGTTATTATTCATTTGTGATTCTAGTCTCATATCTCTTGGAGATATATTTTTTTTATTCTTATAAATGAAACGGCATTCCGGTAAGAGATACTGTGCATATTGACAATAAAGACCATGAATCTTGAATAGTTTCAGGACTCCGACCTTTGAGGACTGGAGTTCAAAGAGCGTGGATATAATTGTCCGGTGTATTGGTTTGACAGTGTGAGCAGTTGTTGGTAGACGTAAAGCCCATCTTGAACATCCGATGACCTGTATAGTGCACTCTATGTAGTATTTTGTATTGAATTAATTGAAGACTGGGATTTCTAATTAAATGAAAGGTTTTTAAGCATATCTGAGACCAGAAGTTTTGGAGTAAGCAGTACTAGTGTGTGTGTGTGTGTGTGTGCGTGTGTGTGGGTGGGTGTGTGCATGCATGTGTGTGGGGGGGGGGGTGTCTGAAGAAAAGTCTGGAGAAAAGATAGATACAGGAAATCCTATTAGAGTAAAGGAGGAGATAAAATAAGCCTTTGTGATGCTGTGGATCTCTGTTCAGCAATAACACTTCAATAACTGTAGCCCATCACTGTAGCTGTAATGCAAGTTTCAGGTATACAATCGCATTCCAGATTGTAAACAAACAACCTGCAAAAAAATATGATCAAAAACCAAGTGCTATAAAAATGCTCAAAATTACAAGTATGGTTATTATCGAAGATCACTTAACTTGAAAACTGTCACATCATGAGCAGGTGTGCAGGACTCAGAAGCGGACTTGCATGTAAAGATTCAGAAGGTTTATTTACAGGCAATGAAACAACACAAAAGTCAGCAGAATGTTTCTCAAAGGGAGGGAAGGTGAGGGAGGAAATTGGCACGTTCAATCCAAAAAAAAAACCCACACAACTCTCTCTTTACACAGGAAGGCTCTGTCTCACCATTCACCAGGGACAGAACACCGGTGAAGCCCTCTGCACAGGGAAACACACAATTAACTGCCAGAAGTTGCAGGGAGCACAGTCTGTGAGATCAGCCAGGGTGTAACTAACGGGGTAGGCCAACAATCTAGCGATGAATGACTATCAGCCACCACCTGTAGAAGGATGGGTGACTATCCACAGGTGAGCAGGGCGGGGACTCAGTCTGAGTCCACGACCATCACAAACAGAGAGAGGGAGAGAGAGAGAGATCTGTGGGAAGGGCTGGGACCATGACGAAAATTCACCACCAGATGACACTAAATGCTGCACAGGGGTAACATCAATCACCAACATAAAAAAAACAACTTAATCACTAACTACTTTGGTATTGTAGCCTAGGGTCTTTAAAATTGATTAAAAAAACCAACAGTAGATAAAATCAGAACAGCAGATAAAATCAGTAGTTAAAATGTAAGTTTTGAAATAGTTACTATCTTACCCAAGGATATTATACATACAGGTTGGATCAGCCAAGATCAGGGGCCACTTACCTTACAAAAAGATGACCTGATCTACTACCTGAGCCACAGCCACCCCTTGCCCCAATAACCTACCTGCATAACCTACCCTTCTGGCAACATGTTTATAGCCAGTAATAATGTGGCAGCCACAATATTTGCATTTGTTCCCATGCTTGACTGCAGCTGTAGTAGTCATGTAGGTTCACATGGCGCTGGTAAAGGTTTTGTGGGGATAGGGTTAAAGAACAGTGCCACCTGGTGATAACAGGCCTTGTGATAACAGGCCAGGTGGATTTCACAGTTAACCAGTGACATTCAGTCAGGACAAGCAAAGCAAGCAGTGCTTGCCTCGTCAAATGTAAAAATAGACATAAATAAAAATGTACCAATGAAAAGTGATCTGGGAGAGCGCTGCCATAAAGCTCATTGCCTGCCACGTATTTATTATGTAAATCTCTTCTTTACATTGCTGTCATCTTGTGGCCTCAGACAGATATTGTTGCTAAAAGCTTTGCTTATTTCAATCATAACATATTAATACTATTATAGCAGGAATAATATGTTACAATTCTTCATTCAGCCAGGAAAGAGTACAGAAAGATGTCCGTGCAGACATCAGATTAAAGGATCATATTGAAACAGTATGCTTTAATCTGATCCATTTTGTCTCATTAGATTGGTAAATAGTGGAGGAAGTTGTTTTTGTTTATGTCTGTAATGGGCTGCAGGAGTGGGTGGCGTCTCTTTCTGTAAAAATCACCACACACCACTGCAATGAACCCAGCAGAAGAAATATGTCCTGTTGGAAATATGTGTTGATCCAAAAAAATGTCATAAGTCTTATTATTATTGTTTTGTAGCTCCGATAGACCCCACAATATGACTTTTACATTTTGGTGACTACTTGACCTTATTTTAGCACAATAAGTAACACAAACTGTGTCAATAACTGCTACGAATTTAACTGAAAATATTCATGTTTGGAAGGACACTTTCAATTTGGGAACATTTATGTTTTTCATTTCAGTGTTTGTTACCTATATTTTCCAGTGTTCATTTTAACAATAGTTTTAATAATTGGATTATAAAGACTATGATACCAGAACAACATAAAAACAAAGATCTACTGTTGCAAGTGTTGTCCCACATTTCTCTGGCATGTTACTTAAACCACGCCATGCTAAATCACGATGATACAATTCCACAGAATGGCCGTCACACAGTCTCCACGCAGCCAGTGAACTGACTGAGACAGGTTAGGCTTTGCATATGTAATGACGAAAAACCATGATCACATGAAACAGGGAATAAAGGAGCAAAAACTGACAATCTGACAATCATCCAAGCATCTGAAGTATAAAATTAATAAAATCACATTAGCTCAAATTTACAGCCCCAGGGACCCCAGGGGCTATGTTGTTGTGGGGCTTTTGCCCCCTGGTAGGGTCACCCACGGCAAGCTGGTCCTGGTTGAGGGACCAGACAAAGACTGATTCAAAAGACCCTTATGAGTAGAACATCGAGGGAACAGTTCACCCTGCCCAGGATAGAGTTAGCCAGGCCTGGGGAAGGTGCCCGATGGTGAGCGCCTGTTGGCGAGGCCTTAGTCCATGGGGCCTGGCCAGGCACGGCCTGAAAAAGGGACGTGGGCCCATCCTCCTGCACCTACAGCAGGTGCCGTAGGGGTCGGGTGCAATGTGTGTTAGGCGGAGGCCAGGAACAGAGGCCCTGGCAGACCGATCCCCGACTACCAAAGCTAGTGATTTGGACATGGAACGTCACCTCTGTGCCTGAGTTAGTCTGTGAGGCTGAGAGGTACCAGCTAGATATAGTCGGGCTCACCTCAACGTACAGCTTGGGCTCTGAAACCAGTCTCCTGGAGAGGGGCTGAACTCTGTCTCAGTCTGGAGTTGCCCTTGGTGAGAGGCAGTGAGCTGGGGTGGGTATCCCCTCAACTTGCTGCCTGTACATTGGGGTTTCTCCAGGTGAATGAGAGGGTTTGTTCCCTGACACGAAGGGGCAGGGAAAGGGTCCTGACTGTTTTCTGTGCTTATGCACAGACAGAATTTGTAGGTGTAGCCAAGTGGCAGAAAGCTCACACTGAGGTGGTCTCAGAATCTCATTTCTGATTTTTGCAGATGTTGTGGTTCTGTTGGCTTCATCTGGTGATGGCCTCAATCACACTAGAATGGTTCACAGCCAAGTCTGAAGTGGTGGGAATGAATGTGAAGCCAAATCTGAGGCCATGGTCGTCGTGGAAAAGGGTGGAGTGCCCGCTCCGTGGAGTAGTTTAAGTATCTCGGGGTCTTGTTTACGAGTGGTGGGAGAAGGGAGTGGGAGGTTGACAGACGGATTGGTGCCGCAGCTGCAGTGATGCGGACGCCGTACCAGTCTGTCGAGGTGAAGAGGGAGCTGCGTGTAAAAGTGAAGCTCTCACAATTTACCGGTCAATCTACGTCGCTACCCTCACCTAGGGTCACGAGTTGTGAATAGTGACCAAAAGAACGAGATCGCAGCAGAAATGGGCTTACTCTGAAGGGTGACTGCCTTCTCCCTTAGAGATAGGGAACACCAAGGTGTTCCCTAGGGAGAGAGAGGTCTGGGCATGTCTGCTTAGGCTGCTGCCCCTGCGACCTGGCCCCGGATAAGTGGAAGAAGATGGATGGATGGAAGTTAGAAAAGGTATTAATAATAATTTTACTAATGGTATAGGGATGTGCTGTCTTGCTTTCTCTCTTAGTGATGCATTCAGGCCATTGGAGTCCTGTTTTCTTCCCCTGACTGCCTCAGCCTGCCTAAATGTTCTACTAGAGCGATTAGAACATGCTGTAGGTATTACAGGTACTGTACTGCAGTGGTTTGTATCATATCTATCTAATAGACTCCAATTTGTTCATGTAAATGGAGAGTCCTCTTCACACACTGAGGTTAATTATGGAGTTCCACAGGGTTCAGTGCTAGAACCAATTCTGTTTAC
>NW_005187570.1:278897-294024 GCF_000239375.1 Pundamilia nyererei
TCCTTCCCACTGTTGCCAAAGTGCTTGCTCATAGGGGGTCATATGATTGTTGGGTTTTTCTCTGTATCTATGAAGCGCCTTGAGGCGACTGATGTTGTGATTTGGCGCTATATAAATAAAATTGAATTGAATTGAACTAATCTGCTCTGTAAACTTGGCTGGACCACTTTAACCAGCCAGCAGAAGACAAAAGAAGATCATGTTTAATGGGGCTGGCAAAGTATTATGAGCACATTAAAATGTAATGAAGACCAGTACACCACCATTGTTGAGTAAATAATCCACATAAAGTAAATTAATTTTATGTTAGAGTTGGGGAACCTACACACTGAATGAACCGGCAATGGGGCAGCTTAGCCCCGTAGCTGTACTCCAGCAGATGACTGCAGATGTGTGAAGACTAAGCATAGCCCAAAACAGAAGATTGTGTTGCTGACGAAGGGAAGATTACTTAAGATTGAGGCATTTCAACAGATTATTTTAGGTACCCTAACACTGACTATGAACACTATAGCACCAGTCCAACATAGTTCTGTAAATACACCACAGTACAAGCTAAATTATGTACTCTGCACTGAACTGCCAAGTATTTTCATGCAACCTTTGAATAATACAAAGTTAGTACACTTCAGTTTGTTTGAATGACATTTCACAGTATGAGAATACATCATTTATCAAAATCTGAAATCTTCTGAAACCCAATATCCGATTTTATAAAGATTGCATTACATATGAGCTTTAGATTTCTAGGTTATCAGATGTTACTGAACAGTCGTCATATCTAAATGCAACCTCTCTTCTCCCGCTCCTGTCCTTCCTTTCTTGCATTCGTTGTTCCTTGTCTCTCCCTTAGAAATGCAGCAGCTAGAACTGTGAGACAAAATGCACAAAACATTTGTGTGTTTGCTGATATTCACTGAACTGTTAGAAATTGCTGGCCACCCCATATGGAAAAGAAATAGTAAAAACATATATGATTTACTCATGAAAGTGGCCACTTTCTCATTACTTTCATATATTTTTATAGTAAGTATACAAAACATACAAGTTTCATTATATAATTTTTCAAGGGATCTTATATGTGTTTTCACTCTTGTATGCTTTTCATACAAGTTTCATACAAGACAGATACAAACTTTATAAGATTTATATATATCTTTTCCATATGGGACAACACATTACTCCATTTATGCTGGTGCCTCATCGAACACTAGCTAGATGTTGAAGTAATACAACCAAAACTTACAGACATCTGCACACATCCTGGTCCACTTTAACCCCTGGGTATAGTGCTATTAATGATACGGAATGACAGAAGATACACCAGTAAGACCAGTAAGCATTTCTGTGTTACTGTTCCCTCCAGTTAGACTCAAAACAGTTTGATGTTTGAAGGCACATAGGGATTTGAAATATCAAATAACTTAAAAGTTTTAAATTGTCTTAAACAGATATTTGTGCAATTTCTTGCTGGTAAAAGTGAAATGTTGTCAAAAAATACTCAAGTACAAACGTTTGTATGAGTATCCACAGTAAGACTCTGTTGGACTCTGAGGACATAGCGCGCATACAGACTTATCATTATCACTTCACTTCAGAAGACAATAACTCTTTGTAAATGTAATAAAAGTCACATTAAATAATCCCTGGTTCAGTGTTTGGCAGCGTGTGGGACAGTTTTCTCAGCTCTGGCCTGAGACAATGATATGGTACTGATCCTGAAAACTCTAAAGGATCCTCTCCAAAAGGTGAAGTTCTGCACTTGCAGTGTTATGCAATCACAAGTATTAACCCCCAGAACAGCACCCAGGAAAACTGGTGGTAATGTCTTATGAATCCACCAGGGGGAGCAGTGTGGAGTTTTGACATTACCTGACGGATGGCATTACTGCCGCTAATCCTGGGATATTAAATTTGTGTGATTCAGTTTCATACTCTGTTTCAGAAATGTTGATCTATGAAAGGGACAATGCAAATGCAACAACGGAAACATGTCCCACAATATAGGGTCCAACCTGCTGCAGTAGTTTGTTTGTTAGCAACGAAAATCACGTGCTGACTATGCAATCAATAGTTTATTAACAACTGATGTTGATTTTATACATTTTGGTATCATTTTTTGGGATTGTGCAATCAAAGCAACATCATCATATGGATGTAGAGGGTGTAAATCCTGCAAAATGTATGACAAACTATGTCTTAAAATGCAGGAACCGGCTGTCCATCCAGGCTTTCTTCAGACTGACAATAAATAAATAAACAACAGTATTAATGACAGGATTTGTAACATGTATTGCGTAGCTGTCTTAACAGCTGTTTTATTAATAGTGTAAAGACTGCATTATTTTAAAATGCAGTAAATTCCCAGCTGTGAATCCCTTGTATTTTCTTCTTCTTCCACACTCTGCACATCTCTGGTGAATCGCTGGAGCAAAAAACACGTTTTGAACACGGGTAAGAAAGCCGGCCAGCGTCCAAAGAACAACTCTGAAACACCTTCATAAAGCTTCACATAATAAATGACAGTAGGTGTATTTTAGTATTGATTGGTGGCTTAAGGCTTTTGCACAATTATTGTGCACAATTTCCACAATTTAAAAGTTTAAATATTAAGTTGCAACCTAAAATAAAAATTGTAGGTCATGCTCATAATTCGTTATGGTGAAGAGAGAACTGAGCGTAAAAGTGAAGCAGAGATGCCTCCTGGGTACTTTTCTGTGAGTCCCTTCTGGCCCTGAGGAGGCCTCCGGGCAAACCCAGGAGGCGCTACAGAGATTACACCTCTCAGCTGACCTGGGAACGCCTCGCTGTATCCCCGCATGGCAATGTTGGCATGGAAGAGGGGGCTGGAGACAGGGAGGTCTACTGCCTCAGCAACCCAGCCTCAGATAAGCAACAGAAGATAAATGGATTTATTGCATTTCTTTCTCGTGATGTTGTTTTTTCTTCCAAAATCTTTTCCAGTTATGTCTTTCTTTCTTTTTTTTAGTAGGATAAGAATGGGATGATACTGCTACTTTAAACAAATAAGAGAAGTGTTCAGAGATGATTTTTTTTTTTTAATGAAGAATATCCACTCCCTCTTTAAAACATGATTAAAGTCAGAGATGTGTTATAGCAGCATCTGGCGGTTGATTTTTGTTGGAGCTTTTTACTGAGCTTAAAAGAGACCAGGAGCACGACCGTTTATTGTTCCTGAGTGGATCTGTGTTTGTGATATATCTGGGTAAAAAGAACTGCTGGTTAACTAAACTTCTTTCAGGCAGAACCAGGCTCAGTGAGGGACAGGCATCTGTGACAACTGGCTGAGGGTAAGAGGAAGAGAAGATGACAAAATAGCAATAAAAAATATTCACAAATCCCAACTTAGGCTGTATAAGAAGTTTTGAAGCTTTACCAGATAAAACTAGAGAGAAATATAAATGCTTATCCTTATCAGGATCACGGAAATAAAATCCAAGAAGTAAATAATTCTATTGACCCAACAAACTGTCCAATTCAGGATTAAGGCTGAGATAAAATGTGACTCGTTGAGTCTATGGCAGGGCTAATACAGACAGAGAAATGCTCAAACACACATTCACACACCTAGAGGCAATTCAGAAAAACCAATTAAGTCCACAGACATGCACATTAGATTATTTCTTTGGTCTGTGCGAAGAAGCCAGAGAAGACCACAGAGACACAAGAAGACCGACATCTCGCTGTGAGATACGTGCTAAACACCCTGGTGGCATTGCTAATTTAATTTCCCTTCCTCCACTACATAGTGCCAGCTATTAAATATGGATGCAACATGTTTTAAATTCTCTAAAACGTGGTACTCTACATGCTTGTGGCTTATGGTGCAGTTTTCACACCGATAGTTTATTTACTTTGGTCAGAATCAGTTGATGAATTTTTAAACTTGTAGCTTTTCCTCATGATTTCATTTCTTTTCACACAGAAAAATCCAAGTGAACTCCAAGAAAACCAAAAAGCATGGTCCCATGGCTGAAGGGTGAGAGTCTCAGAGAACCAAAGGCCAGCACCTGGGGCACCTGCCGTGAACACAGTTCTAGTGCCCCAGGTGCTCGAGACCTGCCCCCTACACCAAAGAGGCCCAAGGGAGCTGATCATCACCCACACCAGAACATCCAGTCACACGCCTGAACTGGGGGGGCAGCAACATCCAGAAGGGTGTGGTAGGGACCATGACCATGCCCCAAAAAAGGGCCAAGCTCAGCATCAGTCCTTTGTCTGGCAGCATAAAGAAGTATGTAATTATTAGTTAACACAAACGTTTAGATATCAGAAGCCGTAGTCGAGTCTCCAGGCCTATCTATCTGGACTCATACGTGTCAACTTGCATTGAATTTCCATAAATCTAAAGTGAATTCCCCTGCTGGGCAAAGTCTTCAGTTGACATGCTTACTGTTCTGTCTTGATAGACCTTTATGTTCTGTTGTTGGGGTTGCTGACAGTAATGCTCTTTGTGGTCTTTCAAAGATTGAGAGCCGTCCATTACCGAAAGCAGAGTCAGAGTCAGGAGCTACAAAGGGAGCAAACAGTGTGTCTCTTAGAAACCTTTAGGCTTTTATCAGTGTCTAAAAGTTGCATCAGCATATTGTGGTTGTTTTTACTGCTGCACCACAGGGTTCATGGGTGCCGAGGGTTCGGTGTCTTTCAACTCTGAGGTCGTTTGAACTTAGACAAGAGCGCACAACACAACAGAAATCTGCATGCTCAAAGCTGTTGTTTCAAACACTGTGATCAAATGAAACCTGTTTTTCAAAACTGAGCAAAGTGTCTTCAGTTTTCAGGATGCTCTCGTCCATTTTAAAGCTATATATCTATCCACTTAGCACTTTTAATTCTTATTCTTATTTTTATATTTTTATGACAGTATGTTTGCACTGAAGCACCGCAGCAATTTCCTAATGTTGTAAACCTGCTCAACATTTGGCAATAAAAACCCTTTCTGATTACCATGATTCCAACACTCACTGTGCAGTACGATGAGCTGTTCAGACTGTTACTGATCATTACGTTATGTGCTAATGTCTTGCAGTTTACTGGCCTTCTTTCGCTACATAGCATTCAAGCTGAATTTGACAGAGATGTGAGTAAATATACAAACCTGTTTCCAAAGTAAGCTGAGAAACTGAATAAAATGTCATTGAAAAGTAGAATGCACTGATTTACAACTTAGAGCAAACAAACACAGTATAGCCAGTATCAGAACTGAGAATTACACAGAACACAGATTTTCAGAGCTGCTTAAAAATATATTTTTAAACATATATATAATCTTTTTTAATTAGTGATAGCTGTGAACTCTAGGCAGACTCTGAAACTGAGAAAAGCCTGTGACGTGTGGCATCACAGTTTAGTATAAATAGCTTTAAAGCGTTTGAACTTCGATGGGGCGATAAACCTGCTCATGCAGTGATTTCATATTCTGTTTTTTATGCAGTGGTATTAGAGGCGAATTCATGTTTTTGGACTTTTTGGCCCCTAAATTCTTGAACTATTCACACGTAGAGCCTTACACAGAGCAGCCTGCAGCTTCCCATCATTAGTTCTGAAAGACTCAGGTTCTCTGGGGTACTCAACTAAACAATCTTACTAAGAAACCAAGAAAAGATAATCTTGATTGATTTTTAGCAGTCCATACCTGTGTCACTAGGATCAAATTCAAACTCACGATTGATTGTTTGTTCTTAAATTAACAAAAAAACAATACAATTTCTCAGTTTCAATATCTCATGTGCTGTCTTTGTGGGAAAATAGAAATTTCCATCGATTAACTTGATGATTTGCAAGTTATACTGCTACTTACATCTTTGCACAGCTATTTTCAGAATTTTCTTTTACACAACAGGTATAGCAGCACATAAAAAATGCTAAATTACATACCTCAACCCTTTGGCATAATGTGGCAACGAGAAAACCTGTTTTACAAGCAGTGGGCAGAAGTTACTGTTCACAGAAACTAACTTAAAGATTGCAACATGACATGATTGTGCATTAGTAAATCCCCTTGTTTTGATTTTTGCATTATTAAGCAAACACAGAATATTATCATGAAATAAGGTTGAAAGATCAGATAAAGGTTAGTGTATGTTGGTCAAAATAAGAGTTAGTAATTGTAAAAATCATTATTGTATGGCCATCAACAGCCACAGCGAAAAAGTAATCTTAACAGAAAATTCTTTTACTGGCAAAAAAGGTTGCAAACACTTGAAAGTGGCGACAGAATGCCAGACATCTTTATAATGAACAATCCGGTCTTTAAGTCTGACGTCATCAGCTGTTTCCGGGTCCAAACGCTGCTTCAGGTCCCAAAGTCAAACAAACACTGCTGCATCACTGCGAGTTAAAAACTGTCCACAAACTTTCATCATAAAATGATCAGCGTTGCTTCTTTACCAGGTGTAAGAGTTCTGTTTAACATCCAGGCATCCGTGAAAACAGAATTTATGAAGTTTAACAGAGTTAGAATTTAACAGGAAGTTAGCTCGCTAGTTTCCACTGTTCCACTGTGTTACTGTTCACAACTGCGGTGACACAGAGTCTAACACAAAACTGCATTTGATTGGTTTCCTGTCTCAATCGTTTCAATTCCTAACTGAAATGGAATTGAAACGATGAAATGGAATCACTGAAATGGAATCACACATAGTGCATAATAGTTACAGAATACTGTAACCAGAAAACTGATACTGGAGAGATTTGGCAGCCAAAGCTGCTTGCTGGTCTTTACATACAAATAAAGAACCTTGAGTTAACAGTTGTAGTGATTTTGTGCTATAGAAATAAAAGTCATGGCTCTCTGTTTTATCCTTGGATCACAGGAGAATAATAGTAAATCCTGTATGTGCTTGTGCAGAGAAGAAGATTTTATTGGTATTCAAAACAAATCATCAAATATTTAAACTGGGAAAATGTACCAGTGGAAAGATTTGGTAATTTTTAATCTGATGGCAGCAACACTTCTCACAAAATCTTGGACATTTTCTCACGGTGCACCCTCTCCTTCAACAACAATCTTTAAATGTTATAATTTTCATCTTTACTCCTGAGAAACTCTCTAATGTGCTCTTTTCTATACCCTGTCTTCTTAATGACCTGATGTTTCTTGTTAGCACCACTACTTTGTTCCACCTTGTTGTTTTTTGAGATGTGTTACTGTCAAAGTCAAAAGGTCCTAATATTTTTCATGACATAATAAAATGTTGCAGGTTAAACAAATAAACCTGATACATTCTGTTTGTTATGTTTTAATAAAATGCACATTTTAAACTGAGCTTGTATGTCCTGCTCTTCACTGTCACTTGATGACCAGTTTGTCATATTAAAGCCATTTAGCATTCTTGCTCTCAGTCGAACACCTGTACTCTGTGACTCCAGTTTGTCTGCCTCAGCCCGACTCCTGTTTCACTGCAGCTCTAACTGTCTTCCTAACGGTCCCTCTGGTCCTTCATTGTTTTCGCTCTCTAGAATAATGATCCTAAGGCAGCTGGCGCCTCCATTAAGGATGTGCTTCCTTTCAAGCCTGACTTTAGTTGTGTTGAAATCTACTGGTGAGCATATTACAAAGACTGCTGTACAGTTATCCAAAAGGCCATAGGGTCCTGTGGGAAATACACTTATCAGGCAACATTTATCATCAGCCTTTTTCAGATCTGTCGTAGTTTAATCATTTAGTGAAAAACAGAATAATCACATTAGTGCCCACTCTGATGTTGATGGTGCTACAGGAACAGAAGGGTTCAACAAGGGTTCGATCCTGTCAGTCTTGTCTCTGTGTTTCATTCTTTAGCGTCCCCCTCCCCTCCTCTTACACTCACTTTAGTGTCTTCCATGTTAAATCTGTCATGTGTCCGTGATTGCTACCTTCAGTCTCCCGAGCCCATCATGTCGCGGTGTCTCTCTCTTTCCCTGTCTTAAGTCTGGGTCTCTGTTTGTTGTTTCCTGTCCTATTCTGATCCTCGTTCCTTGTTATTATGTTCAGTTTTGCTTCAGTTTTTGCTTCCCCTGTCTCATTATGTCCAATTTTGTGCCCCCCCTTCCCTGATGTCTTTTGTCACAGTGTCTGTGCACTTGCCCTTGTGTCTCCAGGTTTCAGCGGGCCTAGTTTTCTATTTTTCCAAGAGGTTAAAAAGGGTACCTCTCATCACAGGACACTGATGCATCCTGCTCACACTGGACTGTGTTAGAACTGGATATATTCAAATGAAAAGATATGCCCATCCCCCTAAAGTCATTCTTTTAATTTAACAGCCACACTCGCATGAATGGCTTTCATGGTAAATGGCCTGTATTTATATAGTGCTTTACTAGTCCCTAAGGACCACAAAGCACTTTTCACATCCAGTCATCCAAACAATTGGTGATGGCAAGCTACATTGTAGCCACAGCCACCCTGGGGCGCACTGACAGAGGCGAGGCTGCCGGACACTGGCGCCACTGGGCCCTCTGACCACAACCAGTAGGCAACGTGTGAAGTGTCTTGCCCAAAGACACAACGACCGAGACTGTTGGAGCCAGGGCTCGAACCGGCAACCTTCAGATTACAAGGCGAACTCCCAACTCTTGAGCCACGTTCAAGGATGTCAGAGCCACAACACAAAGACTAAGTTAAAACTGGAGCCTCTGAGACTGAATAATAAAAATCACTGTGTGGAAACAGAAATATGAGTAATTTTTGTGTCTGCGTGACTCAGTCAATGTCAGAGAGAACGCCAACATTACATCATTTGTTCTTAAACTGAGTTTAAGTGCTTGCAATCCATCCTGCCTTTTTATGTAACACAAAACTCACCTGTTTCATCTGTATAGTTGGTTATCAGAGTATACTGTCCATGTAGACAAATGAATGTTTTTAATTTATGAGTCTGTTGTTATATAAGATGTGTGCCAGCTCTGAGAAACCTATGATGTGAAAGAGCATGGATAATATTCCATGTGGCTTTTAAATGTGGGACATGGTTGCATGTTGCCAGCTGAGCCAGCTTTGCACAGAGAGCATCTGCAAACCACACACTCGTGCTCGGTGCTGGAGCCTTGAGCTCTGTCACCTTCTGTCTCCAAGGGTCATGTAGTCAGAACAGGTTAGGTCCCACAGTGGGAAATGTTTGCTGCACACAGAGGACACATTGGGGGTTGTACCAAGGCCCAGTAAAAAATAAATGAGGATTATTTTGAATTGTGAATCATGCAGATATATAAGTCCACATATAAAAAGAAACTGATCTAAAAATGAGCAGAATACAACCTGTTTAAGTACGTTTTGATTCAGAGTCTGTGTGGCCAAACTTGGACTGACTAGTTTCTCCATTTCTTTGGCATTATGAGTATGATTTGAAAAGTGTTTTGACTCCTACTCATCTGGATGGGACATCTCAGATTGCAGCAATTATTCTTGAATCAGCCCTGCACACATGCAGCTACGTGAAAAGCAACAATTAAAAAAAAAAATCACAAAAAAGTCAAAAGCATTTGTCTGCTTTCTGATTTTCTTGTTTTTCTTAGTTTTTGCATATTTCTCACACTAAACTGTATCAGATAATTCAAAACATACTAATACTACACAAAGACATCCTGAGTCATCTCAATCTGATTTTAGCGTGGACTCCAAAATCATAATATATATATATTTTTTTTATGTTTTAGCCATTTAGAGGCGGACTTGTGTTTATTGATCACTGTCCTGCTGCATAACCCAAGTGAGTTTCAGGGGATGAATTGATGACCCGACATTCTTATTCAAGAGATTCTGGTCGAGACCAGAAGTCATGGTTCCATTAATTACGACAAGTCATTCCTGAAGCAGCAAAGCAGCTCCAGGCCATCACACCACCATCACCATTTCTGACTGATATCATTTAGTTGCTGTCGTTAGTTTAATGCTAGATCTAAAGGACATGAACTCTGGAAAAACTTCAACTTTTGTCCACAGAGTGTTTTTCCAATAGTCTTGGGCATTATTGTGTTTCAGGAAGTGTGTGTCCTTTTGGGTGCAGCAGTGGTTTTCACTTTGAACATTAACACGAAGAAACAAGTGTTTAAAGTTTTAAAAATAAGCCATCTTCTGTCAGTATGGAGGGTGATGTTACGTGTGGTTGGTTGCGGTTGCAGGGCCCAAAGAAGCCGTTGTATTATTAATCCAGGATAATTAACCTAGGGCCTGGCATCCACATATGTGGACATCACATTTTGGGTTGTCTGTCAATTTTGCTCTACAAGCGCCTGATATCCACTTACGAGGACATTGTGCTGCCACAATTCTATCCAAATTTAAAACGAATGTCCTCAAATGTGGATCTCATTTTCTTAGAAACAAAAATCTGGTTAAAAAAATTCTGGTAATTCTTTGTTTTTACATTCATCAGGTCCCAGTCAGCCCAAATAGCAAAGAGAAATTAAAAATGTATGCTGTGACAGAGCTGCGAGGTTAATGGTGAACCCCTGCACACCTGCACACTTTTATGTGCATGCATAAACACACAAGTGTCAGAGTTTCAGCTCACATTTCTGAGTTCAGTTTCAAAAAGCAAACCCACTGGGTAGAGAATCGCACAACAAACCAGCCATCAGCACAACCTTTATCTTGCTCTAACCTGACTATAGTAACGCAAAAGAAAATTTTATGAATGACTGATGAACTGATGAATAAAGGTGGTGCTGTGTTTGTTTATTGGCCTGTCTTTTTTCATTTCAGGTGTCATGTGACACAGAAGATATATATAGATATGCGTGTGTGTGCGCGCTCACGTGCGTGCGTGTGTGCGTGTGTGCGTGTTCTGGTTTGCCCACATTCACACACTTGCCTCCACCAGTGTGTGAATGTGAGAGTGAATGAATAGTGGTATTGTAAAGCGCTTTGGGTGCCTTGAAAAGCGCTATATAAATCCAATCCATTATTATTATTATTATATTCACTATTTCAGTCACAATCTTTTTAGCATTTACAGTCTTCCTCCTTTCAAACCAAAACAGGACATTAAACCAAATAGAACAGCACCCAGTTATTGGAAAAGCAGCCAGAAAACACAAACTGTGTTCCTGCAGCAGCTGTCAGCTCAGACAGTCAAATTATAGCATTTAAAATCACATCATATATCAACACATACATGACCCTGTGTTGGTGACAACACAACAACCAATACAGGCAGCATTACAACTGCTTGTTTGCTTCTGTGGTGGGGTTTCCCCTCTAAATATTAAATTCTCTCTTATTTGAATTATTTTCATGTCAGAGAAAATACATAAAGCAAGCCAACAATTTTACACCTGCATGTAAATTCACCAAGCCATGCATACAGAGAAGCATTCAGCCATGTCAGAGTGCCTCCTTTGCTCGCGCTGCATCAATTTCATGCTTACTCAGGTAATCTTTGCTTCCATGACTCACTCTGACTTTTGACAGTTCTGAGGTGGATACCAATGGATTGACTGGCCATCACATGATTGGTCGCTTTCAAATGACATACAAATGACAAGGTCCACATACTCAAGGCCTTGAATTTGAGTGACAGCTGTTGGAGTACTGACTAATGGCAGACAAATAAATGATAAATGCTGATAAATGGTTTTGTCCAACAACTCCGAACTTTGCTAACTTTGTCCTTTTGATTCAACGTTAAGATGGTTACTGTGAGCTTTGTTACCTGCTGTTCGACATAGTTTATAGCAACTAGAAACTAATGTAACTGCAATTGTTTCATGCAGCAAGATAGTTAACCAGCATTTGGTTGGTGTTAAAAGAAACTTTGTTATCAAGTCTGGTTTGCTTCCATGACTCACATTTGAAAAATGAAACTATGACACATCTTTAAAAAAGACGTGTTTGGCCATGTTTCAGTCAATATACAAGGCTCCTTTATTTAGTCATAAATATGACTTCAGGATAATGTAAACATGGCTCATTAATCATGTCTTTCTTTCAACGGGGTGTTCTTAGAAATTAGAGTATTTCAAGAATGTGGGGAGGGCTGTAATGTTAATGTTCACCCAGAAATAGTACAGGCCTTAAGAGTCTCTGGCAAATGAGAATATCATGTTTGAAGCATGCTGGGTGTTTACTGCACCAGCCACAACCATTTGCTCCACAGATTAGAGTTGCTAATTATGTTTCCTCCTGTTGGGTTAAAAAAAAAAAGTGCCTTTGAAGCAGGGCTGGGTATCGTCACTGATTTCTATAATCAATTCGATTTGATTCAGTTTTGACTCAGACACTCAGCTTTTATAAAGGCTGACCCTCTGCATGCTTACAAGGTTTAATCCAGCAATTTCCTGAGAAAAACTAGAGCAAATATTGGAATGCTTTGGCACTAACAGAGTAATAAGGAATTGATAAACTCCTTCACAAAGTTAGGTCCCAAATTAAGGATAACAACACAGTACCAACCAAAACAGTTATTGAGTAGCTCAACGATCTCTTTGTTAAATGCCTGGATGAGTGTAGACAGTGGCAGCACTCTAGGTGGGCCTCGGGAGACCTTTCTGGTCACGTTCCAGGCTACAGTGGAGGAATGTCAATGACTGGAAGAGTTGTTCAGCCTTCCAGCAGCGTCTCCAGGTTGTTTTGCACAATGTTGGTGAATTAATTTTCCTTTTTCATCTTCAATACTAATATTTGTTTCTTGGGGCTGATTCTTCACTAACAGTTTTTCCTGTGTCTCATGACAGTCACTGATCCTTCCAACTAATGACAAGCAGATAAATGAACATTAATATGTAACATAAATCCCTTGGCTTTGTTGTTTTGTGGAATTCTACTCTAGCTTCTCGCGAGAGAAACATCTATAATGACAAAAGATCTTACAGTGAGATTGTGTGACTAAAGAAGAAATGATGCATTCTTTCTCTTCAGGATATGTAATAGCTTCAAGATTAATAATTACCCTCAGAGTGCTGTTACGCTAATTGCACCAAATAATCAAAGAAATGTAGTGTAATATTTTTGAATCCATTTTGGTTACTTTTTAACAAGTGCTTTAATCTGGGCAAACACACATTACACTGCACAGTGATGGTAGAGTCCTGCTTTCACAGGGAAAATGCTGATGAATTCCTAGCGCTGAAAGGTGCATGACTTTACGGCCCCCTACTTTCATGTATTAGAAAGCAGACCAGTCATTTTTCCAATCTTCCACTGCACTGGAGGTTGCCAGGACTATACTGCTTAAATCAAATTAAACTTAAATTGTCCCCTGTGTGAGACATATTACCTGGCTCTAAGAAACAAAAGGAAGAAGTGCTACGTTCTCTGTTATGCTTTCAGTGAACACATAATAAGGAGTGATGCACTGCCTGTTGACACAGCAGACTCTGGTTTGATTGGCATAAGGGAGGCAGTGAAAATTCAATCAAGAGTAAGTGAGCGCTGTTGGGCTTAAAGTAGTTGGACTTTTCTTACCCATGTTTTGTAATAATATAATACCACATGAAGAGATTAATCCAGACTAATCCAACTGGCTTCCCTCTGGCTTACCTCTCATTACATCTGAGAGAGGGTGAAAGGACTAGCTTTTTATTATTCAAGTGATCCAGAGTGACAGAACAGAGTTTACCTATATGTGCTTTTGCTGTTAGATCATCTTTACATTTCTCATTCATCATGTTAATTAGACACAATTAGAAACCCAGAAAACAATCCCTCTCCTCTTGCAGTTCCACTCCTGGAGGATCTCTATATAAATATCCCATAGGGGTCATACAAGCTAGGTCCCGTAGCTTTGGGTAGCTGTTGAAAGGATACAGTTGTGGTATATCAGTGGTTAGAAATACCATTATTATTTTAGGATTAGTTCAACACAAAGTCAGGGCTGACCTGGGACCATTGCTGTGAGTCACAGTGTGCAGCATAAAGGCCCTTTCACAGTGGACATAGCATGTGCTGCTAATGCTAACTGCTAACTAAGAGCCAAGGATCCAGAATTTATTACGTTGGCTGCTGAGCTCTGTGGGTTTTTGCGGCAGCTCTACCTGTACTAGATGCGCCTGCTCCTTGTCATTTCTATCTCTGACTTTATGTCCTCTACGAGAGTTTGTGTTGTTTTATCTTCAAATGTTCAATAAAAACATGAAAAACATGTATCGCTAATTCATAATGAAGAAAGCTTTGTAATTATCCCCACTAATGAAGACTGTGTCATTTCCACAACACTCCCCCGCAGCACTGTTGAAAAGGCTCTGGAGTAGCCCATACTGGAGGTCTCCGTATAAGCACGTAAACCTGTGATACCAAAATCACCGAACACGGACACACACAGACTGTTTTCATGGTAATGAAGGAAAACACTGGGCTGGCATGTAAAGGGGCATTTATTCTTCATGGACCTAAAGCTCAGTAAAGCACCCCTCCAACAGCTAAAGCCGTCTGTTCTCTGATTGGATTGTTAAAGTTGTGATTGACATGACATTGACCAATCAGCTGAAAGGAAGAAAAATCATGTCAAAATTTGTACTTGTAAGTTGAGAGTCACACACATCCAGGGAACCTGAGCTCAGGGTTTTACACGTAGTTTTTTGCTTTGTATCCGTGAGCAGACCTTAACAAAAAAATTTGGAACTCATATAAATATTTTTTACAGATGCACAAACATCAAATTTTCACATATTTTGCTTTACAAGATTACAAAACTCAGTTCTCAAATACACATTTGATTTACAAGTACAAAATATTTATGACTAGAATTTGAGCCCACAGCATTCTCTGTGTGAATTGTCCCTGTGTAAATAAAAGCTTGTAAATAGTTCATCGTCTGCATTTGGATCCAAAGCAACCAGAACCTGGAGTTCGTGACAGCAACTAATATAACAAATAAAAAATACTATCTTCATAAGAAATGTATTCTTATAGCAGGCCTCTCACTGAGTCTGAGACCTTGCAGGCTATGTGAGAAGGATGGGAGGGGGAAGTGAGCGTGAGGAGACCATCAGTCTCAAAGGATCTCTGACTTTAACATGTGTGTGTTTAAGAAAGAAATTACATAAAGCATACTGTGATTGATAAACACAAGTCATGACGAGAAAAAGTATTCCTATTTTACTGGGTTAACGATTTTATTGCTTGTTTTTAAGCCTCTTAATGGACGCTCTCCCATCTTTTAACAAGAAATTGTCATGGTCCTGGGTC
>NW_005187570.1:294336-296316 GCF_000239375.1 Pundamilia nyererei
TGTGTTTGTACACTTTGTCTTCAGCCATAATAAAGGCTCGCTTTCTGTTAAGTTCACTCCCGTCTACTCACTTGTGTACGCACCTGGGTCCATCACACACACCACCACACGGCCTGTCTCCGCAGACCGTGACAGAAATACTCCAAGCAGAACTCTGAGGTCAGCTGATTGTTGCTTCTGATTGTTCCCAGAACCAGACTGAAACACAGAGCGGCCTCTTCAAGTGAGAATCTGTCCAACACTCGACATCTTTGAATCCCGTCTGAAAACTTTTAATTGGGACTGAGTTTTTGTTTTGTGTTTGCTTTACTTTTTACTTTGTACAGCACTTTGGTCAACTTGTGTTGTTTTTAAATGTGCTCATAAATGCATTGATTGATTGATGATTTTCATGAGATTGAGCTGATGAAAGTCAGGTTGATGGAGTTAATGATGGACCATGTTAAAGTACAACATAGAAAAGGAGAAAATGTAATGAAGTGATTTTTTAATGTTTGGGCATAGCTTTAAATCATGTATGAGAAAGGTGACACAGAGAGAGAAGCAACAGTGTACGACCTGATGTAGATGTAAAATTTCAAATTTCAACAGAGACACCAGAGGGATCGAGCGCTGCCAAAACTGTGCACTTACAACTTTTACCCTGGTCATTTTTGCTGTATTCAATTATAAATTTAAGAGGATTTGGATTTCCATTGGTTTCCCAGAGGATGGAATTTTCAGTTGATGCTGGTTTCCTGTAGGACTGTATCTACATGGAACACAGATTAGTGTGTCTAGAGTAGGTAACAACTACTGGAAAAGTGCATAAGGAAGAAAATGAGGAAAACCATTGTGCCCCTATAAAAATGAAAAATGCACTATTAAAAATTAAAAAAAAATGAAAGATGCATTCAGGTATGGTTTCATACAATGCCACGAACAGTTCAACCTTTTTCCAATAATTCAATGCACTCCTGCACTGATTATCCACAAAACAAAAGGAGTAATATATTTCTTACTTTCCTGTATTAATGTTTTATTTTATGTGTCAGTGCAGATGAAGAGCTTATACGGGTAAAATAGTCATTTCTGGCAAAAACAATTTTACATCATGTACAACATCAGGTGCTGCACAGCCCGTCCAAATCACATCATACTACAAACAACTTTGTTTAAATTATGTAAGAGGAGGAAAAAAAGAGGCAGAACGATTCCGAGCTACAGTTTTCCACTTCATTAAAATTTTGCAGTGAGCTCCTAACAAAGACTAAACCACAATTTCTGATCTCATCATCCACTGAACATAAAACTCGTGTAGAAGATCAAGAGGAGGCAGTAGAGCATTTCCTTTACTGTCGTACACAAGAGAAAAGGACTGGAAGCCTTCAGAGCTCTCCATTTTATCAACAGAATTGTGTAAACGAACTTCCAAAGCATCGCAGTTAGCTTTTTAAATCTTTCTGCAGGGAACTAGGAAAAAATAATAGGACTGCTCTTTAATGGAGTTTTTTTCCCCCCACTGTATGTCTTTCCCTTAGACTGCTGTATAAATGAATGCCAGATTAACTTTAGGACTAACTCTGCATCTTACACACTCACTCATCATGCCATTCCAACTGAACACAGCGCTTTCAAACAGTGTGGCAGCTCCTTCCCACTAGGCGTTCAGATGTTAATGTCATTTGCTAACTTAGCATTCGATGAATCAATTGCCTATACAGCTTCTGCTGCTAATGTGGAAAATATAATAGTCAGGTGGTAAACCTCTGTGTATACGTCTATGAATGCATACTCCTGCAGACCACAGTTGGATTGAGACACAGGTTTTCAGGATCTGAATAATAATCGGAACCCATCTTATCTTAAAGACCTCAAAGTCCTATAATACCCCAATAGAGCACTTCACTCTCAGACAGCAGGACTACTGTAATTCATTATTATCAGGAAGTCCTAAAAACTCCCTGAAAAGCCTTCAGTTAATCCAAAATGCTGCAGCAA
>NW_005187570.1:298112-299464 GCF_000239375.1 Pundamilia nyererei
TAGCTGCTCTGCTCTGTGTTGGTACAGGGCATTGAAGATGATAAGGAAGTTATCATCTTCATAAGTTTTCAAGAAACACTGTTAAATGTTCAGTTTCTATGCCATATGTTAAAACAAGATCTAGAGTGTGGTTAAAGTGATGGGTGGGTTCTTTTACATTTTGAGAGAAACCAATTGAGTCTAATAACAGATTAAATGCCATGTTGAGGCTGTCAACATGGCAAAATCACCCACAATGATTATTTTATCTGAGCTGAGCACTAAATCAGATAAAAAGTCTGAGAAATCAGATATAGTAAGATGTCACTTCAAAGGAGCACTTCGCTCATGCTGCGGGCTTACTTGTGGTCCCGAGGACATGAGATCCAAAGCCTTCAGGCCCCTCTTCTGTGGTACCAACATCTCCAAGATGGCGCGGGCTCTTGAGGCCAAAACAATAGTGAGAAGCTGCACGGTGGATTTTGAGCAGAAATGTCCCCAGCTTCTGACAGACAGTTTGTAAAATTGACAAAGTTGATGTTCCAGTTCATAAGTTTAACCTGGTTTCAAACAAGTTCATTAATTAAATGAAATAAACCAGTTAAAGAAAAACAGGAAAATGTAAAATAACAACAAAGAATACATTAAATTGGACTGACTAAATGAATAGGCTGACACATAATAAATCGTGTTTGTTTTGTTGATAACAACAATGTTGATATTAAATATAAAAAATTACATCGTAAATGTAAATTTCCTGCACCTGTCATCGATGTCCACATGACGTCCAACAAAATTACCCAGTCCAAAGGTCAAATGTTGAGTTGGGCCATGGTTGGACGTCCAAATTGTGGACCTGGTTTGGAATCATATAGACATCTAGAATTGTTCATTAAGCAACAGAACCAATACAGATGTGATGTGCATGTTTCACGTCCTGTGTTTAGTGGGATATTACTAAATCACATAAAACCAGTACTGTCCTGGTTCTGATACATGTCTCTGCTGTCAGGCCAGGGTTGAATTCATTATGCAGCTATCACTGAAGCACAATGAGGAGTGAGAGCAATCACCCTGACTGTCAAATGCAGGCGACCTTAGCATGCCTGGTCAAAGACCAGCAAGTTGCCCTTTGAAGGTGCAGATTTAGTTTTCTGTGACGTAGTGGATGATGGAGTCAACAAATACTTCACCATCACTGTTAATTTTCTTCATTAATTACTAATGTTTGGTGCATTTACTCTGCTCTGTAACTTTATGACTGGGTTATCTGCTTCATATACAGGGAGTGCAGAATTATTAGGCAAGTTGTATTTTTGAGGAATAATTTTATTATTGAACAACAACCATGTTCTCAATGAACCCAAAAAACT
>NW_005187570.1:301950-315965 GCF_000239375.1 Pundamilia nyererei
AGCTTGTCCAAGGTGTTCACAAGCCAACCGAGAGATATAATGATCTAAATAACAATTTAAAAATCGAATTATTAATTAGATTTTTACTAATATAATCTAATAATGTAAAGAAAAAGTCATATTTCCCACCCTATTTTATTTGATTTCAGGAAAATAAACAAAACAAAACAGAGGTTTCTTCAGTAAACCAGTTTTGTAAAAGTCAACATCCCAGCAGGACGCTTCAAGCTTCTGCAGAACATCCAGCGAGTAAAGCTGATTACTTTGTGTGAAAGAAATGAGAGAACTGCACCATAACTGTGTTATATATATCTGTGTGTGTTATAATGCTCAAACACCACATTGAACTGGGTTTAGGTTGGGGGTGGGGTGGGGGCATCTTCAGAGCATCTTTAATACTGCCATTGTGCCATCATTTTGCATCATCCATCCTTCCATTAACACATTATCTTCTTCATCTGTCACTTATCTTTTCACCCATCCATTATTAGAACTTCTTTCTGCTAACTCAGTCTCCAAAGACTAACCTTCGTCATTTCTCCCCCACTCTGTCTCTGCCATCATCTCATCAGTGGGCTTGAGACTGATGTAATATCAAACCTCTCTACATCCAATAAAGCTTTGCAGTTACCAGCTGTAATCATCTCCTTCTCTACGTCTTTGTCAAACAGATCAACACTCCATCAGAAACACATACAAGGTGGAAAAGACCTTTGACCTTTGTGACCTGCACAGCACAGTGTGGTCTTCACTGCGTACTGCCATCTAAAACTGAGCTCAGTGTCACTGCTGTCTGTTTTTAAACCACAGTGTTACTTGGTGTCAGTGATCAGTGCTGATTAGCGTGAGGCTAGAGCAGGGGTCAGCAACCCTGGGCACGGGTTAACTGATGGCACGGCCATAGCTGGACTGGCCATTGGGCCACCGAGCAAATACCCGGTGGCCTGATGATTTTTTTTTGTTTGGTTTTTTTGGGGGGGTTTTTGTAACGGTATAAACAATGAAAGGTGTTGGATTGGCCAGATGCTGGCCGGTGTGTAAAAATAACTGTTTGGTGGTGGCATCGCAGAGGTTCCACAGATTCAGTAAAATTAATAAGTGGTGGAGGCCAGCATGTGGATGAGGGAGATCGGAGGCAGGAGGAGCAGAGACCCAAGGCGGCCTCCTGTCCGAGTGTCAGGTGAACTGAACTTCAGGTAAGAAGTTATGACCTGCAGTCTGTCTGGGTCAGATATAAATCAAGTTTAGGTGGAGTTTATTTTCGTTGTGCTTACTTTTTACAGTCAGTTACAATAACTCGTACTGTGTACTAGCTAGCATGATGGAGTTTCTATACAGCTGGGTGGATGCTTTGATGTTACTGATGTTGAACTTTATTTAATTCATAAGGTTAGTTAGTAGAGTTGCCAACCGTCCCGTAAAAAGACGGAATCGTCTCATATTCAGAGAAATCATTATGTTTCGTGTTGAGCTGAGAGGGGACGCAGTTTGTCCCGGACTTCAGCTAGAATGAAAAAGACACAAAGGGGGATTTATTCTTTGTCTTTGCTGCTCAGCTGCCTCTTCTCCTCTCATTCTCTCCCCTCTCTCGCCTGTTGCTACTTTAATCATGAAACTGATCAATGATCAGCTGATCGGCTTTTCTCTCTTGTTTGTTTATCGCCCACTTTGCGCCAGAAAAGCACGTTTAAGCTTGATCAGCTGTTATTAGAATTTATTTAATATTACTTCTAGTATCAGCTGATTTTTGCTGGAGCCACAGCTGTAAAAGCTGCTGGTCATGATGTCGGTTTGGATATCTGGTGAGAGGGAAACATGAAGATGAAACCAGGAGATGTCCTTACTGGATCATCAGAGCTGTGATGGAGAAACAGGTTTACCTTTTAGGTGACATGAATGAGTTGAAGGGAAGTTATGAACTGTTTCTGAGAGACAAATAACCCCAGGATCCTTTTTTTATGTAGCCGACAGCTGGTAACTGTGCAGGGGTGGATCTAGCAAAGTGTTGCCAGGGGTCCATGTAGGGCATTAACAGGGAGAGGTGGGCACAAAGAAATACTTTCTTATTTTCATTTAAAATGTCTGGCTGTTATTAAATAATTATCTGAAGCTTACAACCAAAGTTGTATGTATGTATAGAAATCATATATATATCAACAAGACTGTACATCACTGTCACAACAGCATTTGTTTTCATTCAAAAGGCTTTATGGCTTTAATACCTGGTGGGCCGGTCTTTAGTCAAAATGCCCGGACTGTTTTTTTGTCCCAGTCCAGCCCTGTGCATGACACACAGTGAATTAATCTGAGAAGGTGCATCAAAAAATAAATGGCCGTGCCAGCGGTGCACATTGCAAATCAGCTCGCATAGACACATTAGTTGTGCCTCTTCTTAATGACGGTATCTTAACTAACAACCCCAAGTACCAGATTCAATTCAATTCAATTGTATTTATATAGCACCAAATCACAACCTAAGTCGCCTCAAGGCGCTTCATAGATACAGAGAAAAACCCAAAACAATCATATGACCCCCTATGAGCAAGCACTTTGGCAACAGTGGGAAGGAAAAACTCCCTCCAGCAGAACCAGGCTCAGGGAGGGGCGGAGCCATTTGCTGCGACCGGTTGGGGTGAGATTCAACTTGTAATTGGCTAAAAATAACTTGGCCTACTGGTAAGAGGGACGTTGTTAGCTTTCCACATTCCGACACTTCAAAAGCTTCAGGAGCTTTCCGCTCAGCACATCATCAGCACCACAGAGAGACACGGATACATCCGTAGACTTGACACACAATGCATTTTTGGGACTTTCAGGTGTATGGACCAATGTTTTATTTTCTGATCAAACCAGAAATCTTTAATAAGCAGCTGGATTTGTCTCGCATTAACTGGCTGAGTTAAAGCCAGTTAATGCAACATCGAAGCAGCTGGAATCCACAGCTGTGCGTGTTCATGGAGCTGCATTTTCACCTGCTGGACATCACTACCTGACAAGTTTAACTGTCTTCAGAATATTGTAGAGGCCTTATTGACAGTATTTGGCTCTACATGTCTGTGTGAGCAGATTTTCTCTCACATGAGTGTCCTCAGGTAGCCGTCTGAATGCTGGACACTCGGAGACCTGTGTCTCTGAGTGGGAGACCAGAGATCAGAGTGTATTAACAAACATGCCATATTGGCCCAGTTTATTTTTCTTATCATTCTTGTGAGGAGACCATAAATAGCATTTGTATTTCCTGTCTACAGTCCATTTGCTGTTATGGAGTTCTTGTTATGGATAAAAAGTGTCTTTTTTTGTTTCAAAATAGCTGATAACTATTCACTGATAGCTGCCAACATCCGCGAACAAATATAATTCTATAAAGTGGTTCTATATAGTGTATAACTGTTATCATAGAGCGTTATTAAATTCATTGCTAATGCAATCATGGCACACTGACCTCTGAGGAAATTTTAAATGGCACTTGCCATCAGAAAGATTGCCTACCCCTGGGCTAGAGTAATGTTTGGACTGTTTCTTTGTGTCATGATGGGCTCACACTCAGCTCTGGACTGACAGTCAGCATATGCTTATACTACATGTGTATTTGCTAAGTCTTCTGCTCTTCAGCTGCAAGCAAACATTTCACTTTTGGGTCCCAAATTTTTGTGAAATTAGTTGATTTTTCTTTCAAATCGATTTAAAAAAAGTTTGAGTCTTAAACGTTAAACTGTGTATGTCTTTATATTCAGATAATTCATAATTCAGAGGATGAATATAACTGAAGAAAGACCTTTACACAACCAAAGAGAGAAGCAAAAGGCAAGCCTCCGCCTAACCTCATGCTGAAGCTCAGCAGGCTGAAGACATAATGAGCAAGTGATGGATTCATCAGAAATGTATGAATCTCCATTCGTCTGCACATTCTCTCTCTGCCTCTCTCAGTTTTAGGTCATTACTAGATTGGACGCAGGAGTAGACTGTACACATCTGATGTACTGACACGGATAAATGAGCATGAATGGTAACACATGAAAAAGAACTGCAGCCAACCAAAATCTTCCACAGCATCAGCCAGTTTTCTGATGTTAACAATCAAACATAATAATTAGACATCTCAACCATCATGTTACTGTTTAAGCACACCGATAACTTTTCATTATGCCACGCAGCCCCAGTAAACCAGTCCAACCAATTAAATTGTAGCCAAATGCTTCAAATCAAGTACAAATTATATCTGACTGCTTGATGAGGCATAAAAGGAGCAGCAAACATAACCAGGAGCAGAAAAGAGGAGCAAAGGCTTACTTACTGAATCTCTGAGGCTCCAGCTCCATGCTGCCTGCTGCTGTGGCACTGAGACAACTGACACCAAAACAGACTGAAAGCTCTACGTAGCTCCCTCCCTCACTCGCTCGCTTGCTCGCTCTCCCTTTGTGTGTCTGTTGTGGTCAATGACTTCTGCCATGATAGCACAAAGCTCATTTTTCTCTCTTTTTCATTTTGCATCCCTGACTGCATTGAGGCTTCTTCACAGCTCTCCTTACTCCCCATCACCGCCCTTCATCTCTCTGTACTCTTCTCTTTCTCATCTCTCTCCAGCCTTGGTTGCTATGCTCACTAGCTGTGTGTAAAGTCTGCATACTCCCATGTTACAAGTGGCAAACAGAAGAAGAGTTAATACAACATTCCAGTTGTTATGTGTAATGTTTAACTAATCGTGGCTCAAAGATTTGGCAGTTCGTCTTGTAACCGGAAGGTTGCCGGTTTGAGCCCCGGCTCGGACAGTCTCGGTCGTTGTGTCCTTGGGCAAGACACTTCACCTACCGCCTACTGGTGATGGACAGAGGGGCCGATAGCTGGCAGCCTCGCTTCTGTCAGTCTGCCCCAGGGTGGCTGTGGCTACAACTGTAGCTTGCCTCCACCAGTGTGTGAATGAATAGTGGAATTGTAAAGCGCTTTAAGGGCCCTGAAAAGCGCTATATAAAAGCAATCCATTAATTTATTAGACCACCTGTAAACAGTGTGTAATACATTTATTAGACCTTCTGTCATAACAACAAGAAAACACAGCTACTTATTCTCAGAGGATGCTGTGCTGTAGTAACACAAGATGAACCTTGAGAGGATTGAATATGGTGTTGAGCGACTGATTACAAATATTTCACTCATTAGTTCTCTCCTTTAATTTCTAGAAAGCCTTAAAGGAACAGAATTCCAATAAGGACAGATCATTGGAAGGAACTGCACATGATTTATTGATATACAGAATTCAGTTATGCTGTCTGGCGATTACATTCTGATAACCCATCCCAGTGGTGATAGGAGCCTACACCCCCAGAGTCTAGATGCTGAAAAGGAAAAGAACTGGAGGAACGAGAGGAAGCAGACAGCACAGACACTAGTAGATGAAAAACTACACCAGTTAGCTCTGTATAAAGCACTGTAAATCAAGTACAGCACATCATTTAATGCTTCGAGCATGAGTCGTACTTCCACAGTGGTGCTGAAACCCAGTCCAGTGAGGGATGACAGAGCAGTGACCAGCACAGCATGTAGAGGTGCTGGCCCAGATGGTGGCAGAGCTTCTCTCTGTTTGTGCTTAGCGAAGTTCCAGGTGGAGGCTAGCCATTGTTGGAAGACTGAATTATGCCGGCTTTAAATTGTGACCCATCCGAACCGGCAGCCGCGCCTACTTCCTGCTTCCAAACAAGCTGTGCATTTAGCCCTGTGTCTTGTGGTGTGCTGCGTGAACAAGTTTACCTTTTGAAATTAATAAAATATCTGGTTGTTGTGAAACTGCAATCCTGTGGCAGCATTGGTTTTTTCCTTGGGAGCAGGGAGCGGGCACGTTATCCTTCCTTCTTTTTTTGTTTCCCCTAGGCCGGGGTGTAACAGGGATATACACAAATATCCCACAGTGCTGCTAGAAAAAAAAGTTTAAGGGCAAAACACATAGAGTCAAGGCTGCAATTGGCTTAGCGATGTGCGTCATTGGTGCGCGTCCTTCCAGCAGTCTCAGCTAGTGAACCAGCTGACCATGCCAAGCTCTTTTGCACTATTACTGTTAATGGAGGTCCCTTTGAATGCATTGGCAAGACCTTATCACTTTGATTTAGTTCTGCTGGATTATGCAACACAATATCCTGAGGCAGTGCCATGGCACTAGTTTTCCAAGTCGGCATTCCTAAAAAGATACTGACTGACCGCGTCTCTTAATTCATGTCTCGCACAATAAAGGCGCACCTGTCACAGACGCCCACATGACATCCCAAAAAACTACCTAGTCCAAAGTTCAAATGTTGAACCTCATGTTGATGTTCATGTTGGTCATGCTTGAACATCCAAATTGTGGACCTAGTTTGTACCTGGAACGAAGGACCAAGTACAGACATGGTCTGCAAGTCTATCCAACATCCGGTGTTTAGAGTGGCCAAATTGAAAAGCTAAACATTCTGAATATGTCTATTTTTAGCATAATAAATAATTTTACTGTACTTTAAATATATGTTCATTGTAAACCTTTGTACTGTTATGGCAAATGTTAGTATTATGACCTTTGCGTAAAACAGTTATTCAATACAAAACCATTTTTCATATAACACGATTGTACCAGGAAACATGGTAGAACCTGAAAATTGTAGCAACTGCTTTATGCAAAACAGTTTCTGTACAGTTTCTCTTTGGTCTTGAAAACCTCCATGTTTGTGTCTTTGTACACATGAATTTCTTTTTATTTACTCAAATCTTTCCTTTGGGACTTTTTACACAAGAGTGTATGACACTTTTCCTCATAGACAACCTCAAGAATAGCAATGTACTACTCTCTGTTTTACAAGACCTTACGAGTTTTTATTCAATGAATGAATACATCCCATTTGCAATAACTGCTGTTACAAAATCAGAGACACCTCTGATAACTAAAACCTGCATGGCCACACCGACAGCTCTGATAATCCATTCATGGTTTTGCTGGTGGGTGGATCAGCAGGGACACCTGTGCTTGTGGTTCAGACTGAAGAATTTTGGTGTGACTGACTTGTTTAACTTTCAGTGGTTTTCTAAGCTGTTTGAGGAAGAAAGACGTGCATACATAAACAGACACACAGCAATGATTGTTCAGTTCAGGACTGAAATTCATTAAATTCATTTGAGAAATGGGATAGTCACTTCATATATCAGGAGCTAGATGTTATAAACCCAAAACCAAAGCAAAGAAACAACATGGCTCTTTCTTTCTTTCCCAATCCCCCTGCCAACCACACAGCACATGCAGACGTGATGGAATCCACTGAATACACCAAAGTTCAAAATGTTTCATGAAAGTGTCCCTCACATAGTGTGGTGCATTACTCTGTCCCTCCAGTTTCATCGTCTCTGTCATGACCCTGTGCCTTCTCGGCTGACTCTGTATGGCTACAAGTGTTTTTGTTGTGCTGCATCTCTCTCCCCTCCCGCACACTGCGCTCTACCGGGGTGGAGTCATGACGGCTCCAGCCCCTGGCTCGGACACCTGCAAACAATCATCTCATCCACTTCTTAAGGCGGCTGCTGAGAGTGCTTCTTCGCTGGATTATTGTGTAACACTCGTCAGTGTCATCGCCAATCTGAGCTTTTTCCCGAGTTTCCTCCCTGTGTCAGATTTCTCGCCAACCTGAGGACCGCCGTTTGGTGAGCTAAAAGCCGGAGCCCGAGCTACCTGAGCTTCAGTGAAGGATTGTCATCCCCTTCCCGTGCCTGTGTTCCCCAGAGACCCTCTTCCTGTGCCCCCTCACCTATATATATCCGCACCTGGTGTCTGTGTGTAAATAAATTGTGAACTGAAGTGACGGACTGCCTCCGAGTCTCTCCTGAGCCTGACAGTCTCATTGTTTGTTTTTTAATGAACAAACATTTTCCCCTCAGGCACTTTAATCAAGTCTTCCTCCCTCAGTGTCACTGTTATCACAGATAAAGTGCCTGTTTTCAGTGCTGTTACTGTCAGTCTCGTCTGAACTGAGCTGAAAACAAGCACCAAGGTAAAAATCAACAACAACAAGCTTTTACAAAGGTACAGCTCCTTTCCCAGCAAACATTGTGATGATGATGAAAAACTGTTTGTTATGTTCTGTGCCGTGAGGTCACTTTGAAAATGTTGGCCGTTTGCTGTTCAGTCTGTTTCACAGTGAGCGCTCTCTTTTTATCTCTTCTTTATTTCACCAAATAAAACCCATTATTCAAAAAAACTTTTAACTTTTCATAAAGTTCTTCTTCTGTAACGAAACTATTTACATGTGTTAGTTTTTGTGTTATATGTTGTTGCCTTTGTTTATTTTGTTTGTTCTAATGTGTAACTTTACTTCATAACGCCTAAAAATTCAACTTAAATTCTTGTTTTGTTAAATCTGATGAAAATTAACAACCTTTTCAGGTAATAGCATCTCTGCCATTTGTTGCAGGACATTGTCAGTCTGGCCTAATGTCAAATGTGCTGTCCTGTTACTACTTATTATTCCATCATGACTTAGATTGATATGACAGGTTTGTTCTGTTATGTGAGATGACAGCAACAGCAGTGTTACGGAGGCATAGCTAAGGTTGTTGCAAGTGAAGCAGGAAGGGAACACTGATCATTCATTTCACATCTCCCGACAAATGAAACAGCACCAAATATTTGAATCAGTCACGTCACCTCTGGTGTTTCGTAGCCTTAGCGTCGTCGGTCATGTGATTACAAAGATCTGACATAAGCCCCGGCACAGTGAGACGAGACGCTTTAGCTGAGATGAAACAAGCTTCAGAGTCTCAGTGTCAAACATCTTTAATGACGCCTCGTGGACTGTAGCACGTTCCTCTTACTGCATCCACATTGTGTTGGCAAGATGTTGATGTGTCGCTCAGTTGTGCCATCTGCTGGTTGTAAAAAATATTGCAGGCGACCCGGTTAAAAAGCGCTGTGGAGACTAAACTCTGTTCATTCATTCTGACATCTGGACACCAAATGAGTGATAAGGCATTATGCATAAACAAGAATGATGTGCATCATATTTGTGTGTGCAGTGTATGATTTCATGGGGTTACAAACATCACAGTTGTGTGACTGCAGGTGTAATCATCACATGACAGAAAGTGCTTTAAGTGCTCAAAGTGTTTGTTTTTAGGGCAGAAAGCACAGAATACAAAGAAAAAACTAAAAACCAGCTTATAGCAGGACTTCACACATACTGTAGTGTGCATCCATGTGGGTTTACTGGATATAAATACAGGCTCCATATTTATGCAAAGGCGTAAAGAAGGTTGGTTTTAGGAGTGATTTATGAGGTCAGCCGCTGATGTTGGACAGTCGGGCTTGCATTCTCCACTGGAATTTATCCCAGAGGTGTTCTATCAGGTTAATGTCTGAGTGGGTGAGTGATTACTTTTGGCAGTACAGTTTAAGGTTATGACATATTGTATCACAACTTTTTGGCAGCTGGGCAGACATACCAGTGTGTAATATTACAGAAAAACCAAGGTGAAAGAGAATCGATTGAACTGATTGTCCTGAATTCCCTTCTTTGGTTGTATTCAGTATTTTATTTTATTTTTTTGGCCCATTGGTGTACCCAGAATAAAGTTGTGCAACATCACCTGTGCAACAGCAGTAGCATGTACAATTGGACTGCTAAATGAACTAGTCGGCCAGTTGAAGGAATTTTCCTTTTTTTACAATTGTCGTGTTGTAATCTGGTCAGCTTTTGCTGTTTTACATTTCGAATTCTTGGCATGTGATTTAAAGATCAGCCTGTGGGTGAATATGAAGGGAACTCATTTCTGAATCCAGTGTTCAGAGAATATCCTGCATATACTGAACTCAGTCAAACTGTTTGACATGCAAAATGACCTCAGTCTTTTTTTATCGCCCTCATGTGAACTGACCAGTGTCAAAGTCTTTACTCAGTAACAGTAAAGTATTACTCATTACTTTACTCTTTACTTTTAAAGTAATGCAGTATGTTCTTTACTATCACCAATGTGAGTCACAGATAATGTGTCTAACAGTCACGTGTGCTTGCTCAGGCATTGTACGGTGAATGCAAACACCTTCTTTTGATCCATGATGCCATTAAAACCTTCACCTTCACTGAGTCGCCTGTAAGCTGTATTATATAATTTGACTGTCAGAGAACAGATTAATATTTCTCTGTGCATTTATGAATCTTCAGCTCATTGACTGAGCCATCATACACTGTGCACTGTCTCAGAAACCTGTTTGTACACAAACACGAGGTTCATGAAACATGACATGTTTCTGTTGTAACTGTGAAATCTCAGCCTCTCTTTGTGTACTGCTAATGATTTACTCCTTCTCACACCTTCCTCTTTCTATCAGCAATATAGTGATGCTATTAAAAAGGTTGTTGTAGTTTAAAAATGAAAATCTTTCCCTTTAAAGATTAGATGAGGCCAATTTGGCATCCAGACTCATATATTTCAGCATTAATGGTGCTTTCACAAATGTGTAAGTAACTCATGCCGCATGTCTGTGAAGGTTCTCAGTCAGCCAGGTCATCGTAGTCTAAAGCAGCGGTCCCCAACCCTTTTTGCGCCACGGACCGGTTTATGCCCGACAATATTTTCACGGACCGGCCTTTAAGGTGTCGCGGATAAATACAACAAAAGAAAACTAGTACCGGTACCGGAAAAAAAGAAGATTTATTCATAACCAGTGTTGGGTAAGTTACTTTAAAATAGTAACTCAGTTACATTACTAGTTACTTCTCTCAAAAGTAACTCAGTTACTTCAAGTTACTCGTTACTTTCAAAGTAACTAGTTACTAGGGAAAGTAACTTTGGTTTTACTCAGAATTCTCTTGTTAATGTGTTTCTTCCATAACTTTGCCAGTCTTCTAGCTTGCTTACTTGCCACAGTGCACTGTGCCACCTACCAATAGAAAGGAAAAGATAATGTGCATATTTCCACGAGAGAAATCCCACACCTGGACCGTCGTTGACATTTGCCATGATTCTAGCCTACGTCACAGAGTCATGTGCGCCTTTTACATCCAACACAAAAACTGCAGTCGTGGTGCTTTCGATTGTACTCAGAACTCTGAAATTCTGCCTTCTGAATAGGAAGATGTAGGTAACACCAGACTGCAGATGAGCTGCATACAGGGCTGGACTGGGACAGAAAATTGGCCCGGGTATTTTGACTAGAGACTGGCCCACCATTATAGGAAAAATCTTAAAGCCTTTGAATGAAAACACTGTTGTGACAGTGATGTACACTGTTTTGATGGTATATATGCATCAATCTATCAATCGTTTGTTGTAAGATTCAGATAATTATTTTTTAAAAGCTAGACATTTTAAATGAGAATAAGAAAGAAAAGTATTTCTTTGTGCCCCCCTCTCCCTGTTAATGCCCTACATGCCCCCCTGGCAACACTTTGCTAGATCCGCACCTGCACAGTTACCAGCTGTCAGCTACCTAAAAAAGGATCCTGGGGTTATTTGTCTCTCAGAAACAGTTCATAACTTCCCTTCAACTCATTCATGTCACCTAAAAGGTAAACCTGTTTCTCCATCACAGCTCTGATGATCCAGTAAGGACATCTCCTGGATTCATCTTCATGTTTCCCTCTCACCAGATAACCAAACCATATCATGACCAGCAGCTTTTTTGCAGCTGTGACTCCAGCAAACATCAGCTGATACTAGAAATTAATATTAAATAAATTCTAACAACAGCTGATCAAGCTTAAACGTGCTGCTGTTGTTTAACGCGACATCCGCTGGTTTCCTCTTTCGGTGCAAAGTGAGCGATAAACAAACAAGAGAGCCGATCAGCTGATCATTGATCAGTTTTCATGATTGAAGTAGAAACAGGAGAGGGAGGGGGGAGAATGAGAGAAGAAGAGGCAGCTGTGCAGCAAAGACACAGAATAACTCCAGCTTTGTGCCTTTTTCATTGTAGCTGAATTACGGGACAAACTGTTCCTTTTCACCTCAATAAGAAACGCGTAATATTTTCTCTGAATACCAGACGGGACGGTTGGCAACTCTAATAACTTATGAACAAAATAAAGTTCAACATCATTAACTTCATAGCACCCACCCAGCTGCATAGAAACTCCGTCATGCTAGCTAGCACGCAGTACGGAAAAAGTCAGAATAACGAAAATAAACTCCACCTAAACTTGGTTCATATCTGACCCAGAGAGACTGCAGGTCATAACTTCTTACCTGAAGTTCAGTTCACACTTGGACCGGCGGCCGCCTCGGGTCTCTTTTCCTTCTGCCTCCCTTTTCCTTCATCCACCTGCTGCCTCCACCACTTGCTAATGTTACTGAATCTTTGGAAGCTCTGCGATAGCCACCACACGAAGTAACGAGTAACGACCCTATCTAAATCCCAGTAACGAGTAACGCGTTCCTGATTTTGGCATAATAACTAGTTACCGTGCTCGTTACCACAATAATAACGTAGTTACTGTAACGCGTTACTTAATAACGCGTTAGTCCCAACACTGTTCATAACACAGGTGAAAAGACCCAGGAAAAGCGAGTTAACGATCAAAACGATAACAAAATAACGCTGAAAACCGATAAAAACCCTGAAAACCATAGATTTCACACCTGAGCCTCAACTCTTGCGGCCCGGTCCCAAACGACTCACGGACCGATACCGGTCCGAGGCCTGGGGCTTGGGGACCACTGGTCTAAAGAGCTTGGAAAGAAGTCCTTTCTTTCCAAGCTTCTTAGACTAACTCATGCCAAAAATATACACATTAGCACGAATGTTGGCTTTTGAACTATGCTATGATAACTAGATGGATGGTCACCCATATTTTTAGCTTATATAGCACAGCATCCATGGTTTCCAGAGGATATGTCTAACTGTGCCCGAGTCCATCAGTGAGTCACGTGTTCCTTCAGTCAGACCTGTAAGTACTTTCACTGTGTCTAACTCATCTGCTTGATGTGCACACACAGATCTCTACAATATCAGCTTTTTAGAATTTTGATTGTTTCCTTCAGTTGTTTCCACCCTGTACATGAGCACTACAATGCACACTGGCTCTTCTGAACATGTGCTTTCTGTTGCTCAGTTTACAGGGTCAGGTGGTCTTTTACTGAGTTTTCGGCTGTCATGGTTTGGTTAGGAGTGTATGTTTTAAAAGCTGAACACATAATATAAGACGACAGCTTGATACCTTGTTAAACACAATCATATGAAATCCAAACCTTGTGCGCTTGTAGTGCTCCTCCCTGCCCCTGAGAGGCGCTGTGAGTTATAGTGTTGGCTGTCTGTCTCCAGTAATGTTTCCTGGAGCGGCTCAAAACTCCGCAGCTACTCTGAACACTCTCAGTGGATGTTAGTGGACGTGAGAGTGTGCAAAATGCAGCCCGGATAAGAACAAGCGCTGTTAAGTTTGTTTTCAGCCCAGTCACGTTTTATCTCGTGTAGTGACCGGACGACTGGACATCAGCCTGCGTGTGAATGAAGAGCAGTCCACTCGACGGTGATATCTCGGTGTCACAGCGTGTGACCGGCTGTACCGGACGATGCCCCTGGCTCCTGCGACTCGGGCTCAGCTGATTCGGTCCAGTCAGAAGGACGACTACTATCGAAGCTCTCTGAGAAACAGCGCTAACGACGCCTTCCAGACTCTGGCCGGTAAGAGAAGCACAACTAAGCTGGCACTCAGTCATTCTGGTATAAGGAGGACTGAAAGTCTTCTTTTTAACTTAGTTCACTTTTGGGCTCGTCCTGCGATGCGACAGGTGTTTGTCTCCCGGTGTAATCACGGTCTGCGACTTCAGGTGCTTCTGATGTCTTTACTTTTATAGGGAAACAGCCTTTAGTGAGCAGGATTATTTACAAAGGGGTTTTATATAAACTGTAGATATAAACGGTATCTTTATGACTCTAGGATATTTTAACTACATTGTAACCAATCCAGTCTTTTTTGGCCTCTTAAAATATCTTCATAGATCTGTGGTTATAGTTGTTGGCCAGATCACTCTTAATATGTATATACATATATATTAGGGGTGCAACGATACAC
>NW_005187570.1:318417-335125 GCF_000239375.1 Pundamilia nyererei
TTAACGAGCTACCGCCGATCGCTCCGTGCATGGTGCTAGACGGCTAACACGTTAACGAGCTAACTGCGCTAACACACTAGTTCACACCAATGTAATTGAGCATTGCATGGCACATCCAACATACTGTTTTACTTTAGTCCATGACTCGCTTACCTTGCAGCTTGCAGCTTGTGACTTTTCTTTTTACCCATGTAAGCAGAAGCTGAAGCTGTCGGACAAATACCGGTACAAGTTTGTCTCCGTGTATAATCCATGTGTATATGCACTGTAAAGATATTTGTCTGTGGGATGATATTAATCAAACATATTTCATGCTGGGCATTATATTATATGATATTGCCAAAGTGAGGTGACCGTAGCCTCCGTATGTTTTCTTCATCTCCCTGTAGGAGCCAGACGATGGCTGGAGTGGAGGAAGGAGATCGAGCTGTTGTCAGATCTTGCATATTTTGGCCTAACAACATTCTTGGGTAGTCACCATAAACCATGTTTAGTTAAGGCATTTAGCAGATTTCCTGTTTTGATCGATGGTTCTCCTCTCCAGGCTATCAGACTCTGGGTGAGGAATATGTTAACATTGTCCAAGTGGATCCCACTAAACGTCAGATCCCCTCTCCAGCCAGACGAGGTGTGTTTGTCCTCTGCCACGCCTTCGTTCCTTATCTGTTGGACAAGCTGCTGGTGTGTCTGGAGAATGAGCTTGAAGGCGGGCAGGAGAGCCGCCGTCTGCAGCAGGTGGGGTCTGTGCCATGGAGCCTCGAGTCTTGGCTGAGGAGATGGGTCCAGAAAGCGGCGGCGCTGTGTTCAGAGCCCCAGAGGAGGGCGTGTCTGAACGCTGTGTTTGTCCTCCAGCAGAGCCTGACCCTCCTCTATCGCCTCCACTCGGCTCTGTTTTACGTCAGCGGGTCGTTCCATCACCTGTCCAAGAGAGTGGCTGATATTAGTTATGTAGGTAATTTAAAAAAATCCAGTGCTGTAGGAAATATTTGTCCCCGATTTCTTTCGTTTTGTTGATTTTTGCATATTTGTCATACTTAGATGCATCAGATCATCTTTGGTATCACTGTGGATCAATTCTGTGCTACTCTTCTTCGCAGAATTGTGACCCTGATTTTACTTGGCGTCCAATGAAAGTGACATTTCATCCTACAGCTCGTATCTTCATGAATGTGTGTGTGTGTTTTAGATGCGTGTGGTAGGGCTGAACAGTAACGACAGCACCGTCGGGAGCAGTTACAGGTTACTGGGAGTCATGTCCCTCCTCCAGCTGCTCATCACTGTGTGCCTGCAACTCAACAACTTCAGACAGAGACAGAGAGCCAGGCAGGAGTGGAGTCTCCACAGGAAGCTCAGGTACACACTGGTGTGACAGCTTAAATCCCAGCACCATGTGCTCATGTCGGGGCATCGTTCCTGTTCCAGCAAGATTTAATCTACAAAAAACGCATTCTAGAAATAAAACCTGATGAAATTCATGTCTTTATTAAAAAAAACCAAAAAAAACCCATTTAATTGAAGTATGTCTGTGTAGTCCACAGCACAGACAGAGCTCCGGCCCCAGAGCTGCCCTCTGCATCCTCTGCCTGGAGGAGAGGAGACACTCCACCTCCACCCCCTGTGGACACCTGTTTTGCTGGGAGTGCATCACAGAGTGGTGCAACACCAAGGTCAGTGTGCACCATCTTCAGTGTTATTGGACAAACAGCAGTGTCAGCTGTCATTAAGTTCCTGTTGCCGTCTTGTCAAAATAAAGTAACAACCAAAATGCTTACTAGATTACTGACACTAATGGTATTTGTAGCCAAGCCAATGTCCTTTTATTGGCTTCTGACATGTTTGATAATTAATGAAACGCACTGTAAGCGCACATTTTTAATAACTTGAACATTAAAATGGGCAGAAATAACTGATCGAAAATTTTGAAACTTTGAATGTAGACATTTTCCAGTCTGCCCACAGTGATGCCAGTTCAGTCATGGTGGGCAGCGTTGCTTACATTTACACCAGTAAGACACTTTAACAGCTGATTAAATCTACAAGCTAGCTTGTTTAACCAATGAACACAGGGGAATCCTGGAACAGGAGTACAGGTAGTTTTTGAGGGTCAGCATCCCGGTGTACCCTGGACGGTCTCTGCAGATGTTGTTCCTATAACAGGAATTCTGCTGATTTGTGGTGTGTGGTCGTGCTATGCTCCTCCCACAGCTGGCTTTCACAGACGGCTGCCCCTCCCTGAATGTTCTTCATGATGCTCATCAGAGATTGTTGAGATTTTCTTTTAATATAAAGTCTTACAATACTTGACAACTGAAATAAAAAGCAAGTGACCAAGTTTTACAGCAGAAAGAATGCAGTTTTCTTTCTGACGTGAGTCCTTTCTGTCCTCTGGAGGTGCCTAAGTGCAAGTCTTACTTTTCTAATTAAAAGATAGAAACAAGAAATGGGGGGAAAAAAGATACATTTAATTTTTAATTCCTTTTTTTGGGCACGTCATCCAACGGATAGTCCTATAAACTGAAAGTAGGCAAAGACAGACACCAACTGCTCCACCATGCTTCCTTCCTGTGGCACCGTCGGCTTCACACCTTCAGCTACTAATGCAGGCTTGCTTGCGGTTTGTGGGTGTATATAAAAAGAGGCACTGTGGTGATCTGGTACCGTGGGGCATGATTATTCAAGACCTTGTGTGGGAGCAGATGTTAAAATTTAACAGGGAGCCAATGAAGAGGAGCCAGTATAGGAGAAACACGCTGTCTCTACTCACTGCAGCATTTTTTACCTGCCCTCTGAGACAACCTGATAATAACTCGTAGTTCATTGTTATCAGTCCAGCCAGAAGTAATCATTATATGAACTCGTTTTTTTCAGCATCACTCTATATTGTGCAGTCTTACATATTTACACATCGTGGTCGTTAAAGCCATCCAGAGTGTGGTTAGACAAAAGGTTTCTAAGATTCTTAACATCATCTGAGTTTAGACATCAACTGACATCAAGGCCTTTGTCTTTGCTATGTAATGAAAATGTGTGCTTCTGCATGCAAGAGCTTTCTGTAAACCTTTCAGTCTGCTGTTTCACAGCACAGGAGTCTCTTTGAAATAGAAACTAAAGGCCTGAGATCGGTCCATAACTGGCTAAGCTAGGCTGGTCAACTGACATCTTAAATCTATGTTTAATTACCAGTAAGTGCAGTACATGGCCATGATTAAAGATAGACTGATGATACTTAATGTTGAAGCATTAATAGATGGTAGAGCAGTCTTCACCTGAACTCATGTGTTTTACAGGCAGAGTGCCCCCTGTGTCGGGACAAGTTCCAGCCTCACAGACTGGTGTACCTGAGGAACTACAGCTAGAACCACAGAGCCTCCACTGTAATCAACTCAACTGCAGAAAACACAACTTGTTCTTTTTTTCTTTTTCTTTTCTTTTTTTTGCATTAAAAGAAAATTGAAAAAATGTTACCAATAAACATTGTTAAGTATTAAAATATGAATACAAACATGTACATGATTTGTGTTGCAGCCTCTGTTTCTGTTAGTTTTTGCATTTCTGTAGCAGCACGCTCCTCGGATAAAACGTAGCAGCTGATCCAGTGACAGGTGTCAGATGAGCCGTATCCTGCTCATATTTTGGAATAAGGCTGCAAATATGACGAGACACGGAACCAGTGAAGGGCTCTACGTACTCTATGGCTGAAAAAAAAAAAAAACGACCAGTCTATGATGGAGCTTCGTGTCTGTGGTCTTTGCTTCGATTCTAGTTGTGCAAGACTTCCCGAAGAATATGCAGTATTAATACTGCAAACCTGGGCCCATAATACTCTTGCAAAATACTTTTTTTAATTACCAAGAGGTTCACTTCTTGGTTAAAAGTAGATAAATAAATAAAAATATAATGCTACAGAGTTCAGAAGCAATACAGTAAGTGCAGAATAATTAATTGTCAAATATTAGAAAACGTACAACAGCAAACAGTGGTATATAAATATTGTACATCCACCTTCTCCAAAGCCCTTATCTGACTCAGACGACATGCAGAGCATAATGACGAGCACAGCATCTGCAAACATTGCTGGTTTAAAAAAAAAAACAACAACCATGCGCGCGCGCACACACACCCAATAAAACAAGTCATTCTACATCAGTTTCTTTAAGCCACCACATCTACGGTTTGGTTAAAGCATGCAGAGCTGGAGCATCATAACAGACTGTTAAAAAAAATGGAACCCAGCCATTCAAATAAAAGGAGCACTGTATCCTAAAATGTACTGAGATTTATCTACCCACTACCTGTATATACTATATTACATAGAAAAGTCAAATCTTTGATTTAAGACTCGCAGAAGACCATTCCAGCAGAAACATGAGAAACAAACCAAACATTTAGTTTTCACAAACCAGTCTAACATCCGTGATATCTTTGGATACAGCTTCAACTATACGAGCAGAGTTTCATCTTGGAAATATTACATCTGATCATTTAAAAACACAGCATTAATCTGATCAAAATACAATTTAACAACATTGCTAAGAGTTTGGATTCGCTGAAGTAAAAAAGAGGGGGGGGGGGAGGGTCTACACCTCATTCAAACAAACAGCATTTTGAAACTACTGTGGCAAAAAGCACTTTCCCACAATTCCAAAAAAGTTCATTTACATTCACTTTAAATGACAGCATTCTGGATATTGTGTTCACTGAAGGATCATTTAGCCCTCAATGTGGATGGACCGACTCCCCACTGGTCCTGTCTGCTCTTTAGTGGAGACAAACTCATGTTCAAGCCATTTCACCACCTCTTTATCACATCAAATAGATTTCAAGCTGCAGCAAACCAGTTTGAAGGAAAATCAAACCAGTCCAAAGTGCTTTGAAAGCAGTGATAAGCGCAGAGGTGGCAAAGAACCATTAACAGAGCTGGAGCACAATCCTGGGGTCAAAGTGTTAACACCATTTAAAGCTAGATATTAATGGACCAATAATCATGTCTTAAAACCCTCACTTTTATGCATAATACAAAAGTTTCTGAAATTGTTAACCGACTAGTGTCTGGTAACAACTAGTCAGTCGCACATCCATCATAAGATTGTTAGTCAATCACTCAAACAATTATTCATTCTTCAATTTAATCTTATAATCCATTTTAATTAAAATATATTCCCCTTTAACTAAAGATGCTTGCTGGTTGGCTCTCCTGAACATTTGTAACATTTGTCTCTATAACTCTGAAAACAAGTCACCAATTCAAAATGATTAGTTGCACATTAAATAATGAGCACAGCCATTAGTGGGCGTTTCCTTCCCCTGCCCTGTCAAACCCAAACTATTATTTTAAGCACGCAATATAAGGAGCTGGAGGCTTGATTATACTACAGCGACATCCACATCATTTAAGGTGCAGAAGGCAGACATGATGGGGTCAAATGTCACATGATCTGTGTGTGTTTGTTCCATAAAATTCATAAATTCTCAAATATGCACGCTTTAACCTAAACAAGCACAACAGAGTTAGTGGAAGTGAAGAAATGGAGAGATCAAACATTCAGTTCAGTCTTTGGTTTGATCTTAAGAAGCCAGCAGCACTTTAGACAAGCCCAGAAAAAGGAAACATAAGAAGGGAATCCCTGAAAAGCATCTATTTCATGTCACGTGACGATTTGATGCCATCTTCAAGTTGACATGTTTAAAAAAATAATTTCAAGGAGGGGGATGTGCTGGTTTGGAAAGACAAGAGCACTTGGTAAGTCCAACAACATAGTGCTCATTTTACACACAGGGAACATCAATGGTGCTATCAGGAGTGAAGAAAACCATCTGCAGCCACTGGTGGAAAATACAAGTGGACATATTATTCCCAGTTCAGTGTCATTGTGAGCAGGAAGTAGAGAAGTACCCTCGGAAGCATTAGATAGAGCGAACAGCTGCAGAATGATTGCAGCAGTTCCTACTAGTGAAACGAAACATTCCTGTGGAAAGCAACAGAGGAAAAGTAGTCCCCTTTTTATTTGCAAAGAGCTGTGTGACACCACACAGACAGTTCTTTCAGGACTCGAGACAGCTCCTTCAGGATTCATGGAGGAGTTGGACAAGCACCCGTGTGGTGGTGTTCATCTTTTCCCCGACTTCATGTAGGACGGGATGGCACCTCGAGCCGTCAGGCCTTCGAAGCGTTTGTAGGTGTAGTTTATGAAGACCCAGTCCTTGTTCTTCAGATCAGCTTCAGCCTGATTGGACACCTGAGTGGCTGGAGTAACACAACAAGTAGTAAGGCATTTTAATAATCTGAGATTTCACAACAAAGCATGAAATATTTGGAGCTACACTGTATGTACCTGTAGGTGTGAGGATATCTGAATCAGGGAATTCGTCAAAGTTTGAGGTGTCGTCAATGCTTCTGATATTTATGGGAATGGCAGCAGGCCTCTCCCTGGAAACATCAGTAAAGTTACAAAACGAAAGTCAAAGTTTGCATTTGAAAACAGAATCAGCAAATTGCCTGAATGGCTAACGGTCCTCTCCACAAATCGCCGCATTACTTTGTTGGAGGGTTTTGTGTGTCCCAGTGATCCCAAGGGCCATGCTGACCTCTGGTAGGATCTCCCAAGGCAAACGATGAAGAGCGATTCAATTGACCCCTACTGATAAAAGATGACCAAGGCACCAGTGTACCCTGTCCGGGATAGAGTTACGGGGGCCCCACCCTATGGAGCCAGGCCTGGGGAAGAAACTGGAGAGAGCGCGTTTGGTGGCTGTGCCCAGCTTGGGCTACCCTCTTTTAGGCCCAGCACCTACAGGTGGCGCAGTAGCATCAAATGAAGTGTGTGTGTCGGTGGCAGAGGCCCGAGGTCCGATCCCTAGATACAGAGACTGGCTATCGGGAAGTGGAACGTCAACCTTCCCACGTGGAAGGAGCCTGAGCTAGCGTGTGAGTTTGAGAGATGTCGGCTCAGTTGCGCTAACCTCAACTCATGGCTTGGGCTCTGGAACCAGACTTGTAGAGAGGGCCTTGACTCTATTTCAATCTGCAGTCAAATATAAGGATGTCCATAAGTGCACATGGCACCACAACACCCTAGGGCACAGGTCGATGATTGATTTTAGAATTCTTTCATCGGATCTGTGGCTGTATGTTCTGAACCTTCACGTAAAGAGAGAGACTGACAGGGTGCACCCAAGTGTATAGTGAGGGATCACTGGGAACGTGTTGCAGAGGCCAGAAGTATGTCTGTAATCCCACTAACACGCTTTCTATAGAGGAAACAGCGTCTCGGGATGAGGGGAGGGTGACCCTAATCCTTGGCTGACATGCCTCTGAAATGTCACGTGGAGATCTGGGGAGGTGCCTCCGGACTGACAGACTGGGGTAGTGGTTCCTATGTTTAAGAAAGGGGACTCGAGCGCCTGCCTGTCAGGGAAGGTGTATGCCAAGGTTTGCCTGTTAGTCAAACCTTAGATACGGGATAAATAATGTGGGTTTTTTTTGTCCTGGTTACAAAACAGTGGACCAGGGTCTTCATCCTCAAGGACATCTGAGGGTGCACAGGACTCCAGCCAGACAAAGATCATCTAATGAAACTCATTTTTAAATGCCTTCCTGTTGACCTGTAGGCACATTCACAACTCTCAAGAGATTCTGGGTTCTTCTGTTTATGTTAAGTTGATTATTACAATTTAAAATGAAGACATTTGAGAATTCAACATGTCAGCACAACCATCTTTAACGTGAGTGGCAAGTATGCCCACCTGATATGGTCGTAGTCTACGCCCTCAAAGAAAGGATTGGACTTGATCTCCTCCACGCCCGAAGCCCCAATCCTGTGCTCCTCCTCACAGCAGAACCTGTAAACTCACGATCAGTTAGTACAATGCAATACAAACACCTCAGGTGTTAGAAGCCATTAGAAAGTTGACATTTTTGAAACCTCCATGGTCCGCATACAAAACAAGAGTGACAACAGCATGAACTACTATGACAGGATGGGAGATGAAGGAAAGCAGAGGTGCACTTGCCTGAGAATGAGGTCTTTGGCCTTCTCCGATATAGGCACCTCTGGAGGAAAGACGAGTGTTTCTCTCCAGTTCATCACTTTTCTGTACGTCTCCTGTGGCGTCTCTGAGCAAAATGGAGGATAACCTGCACAGACCAAAAAACAGGAATCAGATATTATAAAAGTCCATCTTATAATAACCTCAAAAGGTGAATAAGATTCATTTCCTGAAAAATTACCTATCAGCATCTCATACATGATCACACCCAGGCTCCACCAGTCACACAGTTTGTTGTATCCATTTTGCATGAAGACCTCTGGAGCAATGTAGTCCGGTGTTCCCACTGTGGAGAATGCCTGATGGATAAAGGAAGGGGGTCAATACATAGGATGAAAGGATGGGAAAAGCTACCACCTTTGTTTAAATGTTACACTTCCCACAGACAGGCTTCACAAAGACATTGCTTTGTCTGCACCAGGTAAGATCAAGATTTAACTCAGGGCTGATCTAATCAAAACAAAAGGAAGTGAGATTGTAATTCTAGCCACACGATGTCATGCTTCCTTTGTGCCATACATTTACATTATTATAATAAATGAATATGAGCTTTATATGTCGGTAACATGCAGGACTTTATTGACCGTGAAAAGCGTAACACTGTGCTTTCATCCTTCAAATGCTGCTGTCGTCATAAGTTTCAAGAAGAGCACATTATTACACTTTTTCTGTAGATTCAATGAATTAATAGTTTAAATAATGAGCATTTCGTTACAGCGGGGGCAGAGGAGTGAGGGGAAGACATGCGGGGTGGACTCGAACCCGGCCGTCCGCTCTCAGCCTTATGGCATGTGGTCGCCCGCTCCACGCACTGAGCATTTCTTTTTTACATTTCAAATTGTACAATCAAATACTCCCGTGGGTTTCTCTTTTTATTCACAACTAGTAACATTTGGCTCTGGGGTTTATCGTGAGCCCCTGACTGTGGCGCCATGTACGATTTCTAACAACTATCCCAATGACAAAAATATTTCCATTAACATTGTTTTTGTGGTGTTACCAAATCCAATCGAGCACAATACCAAATAGCAGACATTTTCTACACTTTGTAATCACATGTGTGTTCAAACCTACCAGCTGCCTCCTGTTCCTCTTCCAGGTCTCTGCTTTCCTCTTAGAGTTCATGTTCTGGGATGCTGTGTAGGCAAGACAACTCCATATTAAAAGCTACGACTCCATCACTGTGCATACAAACAGCGAGGCTCTCATCAGTCATTGAATACATAACATTTGTGCCAAGTCTTCCTCACGGTCAGGCCTGCTGTTTCAGCATGATGTCTATGATCACTGTGTGAACACAACTGTGAAAAGGCTGAGGTGTGCCAAACTATACAAGAACCAGACTGAAACCAGTCACAACAGCTCATGTTTTGAGGCTGCACTTCAGCCAATGCTTCAATACACAGAAATGTACCATCTGGAAAGTATCTGATTGCCAGTGGCTTAATTTGTCCAGCATGACAATGATTTCACCCACACTGCCAAAGCAGTGAAACCATTCTTGGATAGACAAACACACAATGGAATACACTCAGACTGGCCTGCCCAGATCCCAGCATTATGGAGGCAGAGTGGGATCACGCTGAAAGGATGATACAAATGGGCAGCCATCATCCAAATAAGAGCTTTAGAGTGTTCAGGAGAAGTACTCCTGAAGACTCCTTACAGAAATAATTAAAGAGCGAGAGAGCGAGAGAGAGCGCGCGCACCTGTGCTGAGGAATAAAAGTGTCCGACTTTCAAGTAAGGCTGCAGCGATTCATCAAGTATTTGGAATAATTCAACACATTTGGAGCTAAAAACAAACCTGCAATAGAAACATATTTAGAAGCAGCGTGTGAATAAAACGTATAACGAGCCCACACAGCCGCTAGTTTTAAACAAAAACACTGATGAATATGATGCTGTCATAGTTTGATCACACACACACAAACACAAAGAGGTGGAGTCCTTACAGACAGTGAGTGAAAGAAAGTGTTTCTGTCGTCCAAAACAGCAGCGCTGCTCCTGCGATCACCATTAAAACCTTTACTTTGAAAAAGTAAGTGTCCTTCATCAAAGCAGCTGATCAACAAACTCCAACATGAAGAAAAGCAAACTCAGCAGCTGCTGTTTGTTTCACACAGAAATCTGCAGTAAGCCTCCAGAGATTGCATTTAAACCTGCAGATGAACTGCTAACTTAGCCTGTTTGTACAGCAGCTGTCCTATTTGATGCCTGCAGCAAACGGGGGGAGTCTAAAGGGGGGCATTGGGTGTACTGGACCATATTAAGCCTTTGTAACACTTTTCAGATTAAAAGTGTTAATTGAAATGAATTAAACATTAATATTTAAAAATAAATAAACACCTTTTCACAAGCCAGTAAAACTAAGACACTGAGCCAAGCAATTTTAAGTTGTTATCAGAATGAATGAACATCTGCATCATAACATCTGTTTCAGCAGCACAGCAAACTGGCCTTCCTTCACTGCAGCCAGCACACGCTCCGTGTAAGGCTTACAGTCACTGGCTGCACACAAACCCACACACAAACACTAAACATGTGCACACCAGATACCTCATCCACGAGATAAAACACTGTCAGAGAGAACTTTAGAGCATTTATAGATTTTGGCACTTAAGGAAGTGTTTTCTTTTAAAATTTTAATGTAATATTTTATATAAAAACAGCCTAAGGGTTGAGTTAATGTTACAGTTTCTAAAATGGAAACCACTGAGCAGTTCATTTTAAAAGACCCGTGTTTATTCTCTTTGTATATTAAATATTTATTATTGCAAAGCTATTTCTTATACGATTCATCGATGGAATAATCGATAGATTACTCAATTACTAAAATAATCAATCGCTGCAGCCTGACTTTCATCCTTACTAGAACTGTACAAATTCTGCTGTGTGCACATTTTAATAAAAGTCTTTTGTACAGTACTATAGGCCCAGATATTATAGTCACCATGTCAAATGGACACTGTGTAGAAACATCCAACTTATAGCAGTATTCCTAGCAATCCTGCACATTTCCTGTCATCTGATTTATGGAAAACTGAGCAGAGGAGGAAGTCTGCTCACACTGACCGTGGTCAAACTTCTGAGCTGTGAGCACTGTTTTTAAGGAAACAAGTTAAATGCAAGCAAGTGACGGGTGCTGCATGCAAGCCATATTTGAATTAAATGAACTTTGCTGACTTTGCTTACTGAGGTCATTGGGCAGGCTGTGGTTCAGGTTCTTGTAGAACTCAGTCCGATGAGCCCTCTTTAAGCCTGTGCACAGCCCAAAGTCAGACAGCTTCACGTGACCCTGAAACCAAGAGCACAACATTACACATAGCAGCAAAGTATGACGTCATACCAGGGTCACAAAACCAGACGTGTGCCCCACTGTGACCAAAGGTCAAAGTTCCTCATAGATAAACAGACCAAACAGAAACTCAGTCTAGCTATGGTCACATATTCCAATCATTTAAAAAAATGGTGTTTCCACAGAAAACGTGAGTGTAGTAAAAACGAGAGCTCGGACGCACCCTGGAGTCCAGCAGCAGGTTGTCTGGTTTGATGTCTCTGTGGATGAAGCCCAACTGGTGGATGGAGTCAATGGCCAGCACCGTCTCTGCTATGTAGAACTGCGTAGCCTCTTCTGACAGAGTGTCCTTCTTCATCAGCAGGGTCATCATGTCGCCTGCACCACAGCAGCAGAGAACAGTCATTCTACAGGACGGATGAATACGGTTTCCAGCACATTTAAGCGGGTTTATTTTACTAATTAGCATCAACGTCTGTGCAATGCATCGAAAAAACAAACAAAACACAGAGACATGAGAGTGTTGTTAATGTGAAGCAACAGGATGACTAGTTTTTTCCCCTAAACTGTTTTTGACTGTGAGTGATGAAATCATAACTGACTGCCAGACTTATAGAGGGGTGCAGCTACAGTACTATTGAAGATGACAACAGCATTCTTGTGTCACAGCAGTTTTTCATGCTGAGCAGCGCCCCGTTTGTACCTCCAGGTAGAAACTCCATGATCAGGTAAAGGTTCAGCTTATCCTGGAAACTGTAGAACATTTTGACCACCCACAGACTGTCGGCCTCGACCAGAATGTCTCGTTCAGCACGGATGTGACCAACCTGTACATGGACAGGAAGAAGGGGTTACACACAGATGTCAAAGGGCAGCACTCCAGGGTGTGTATCCTGTAGCTCACCTGTTCTTTCTCAAGCATATCAGCTTTGCGGAGGATCTTCATAGCATAAACATGACCGGTGTCTTTCTTCTGCACCAAGCGTACCTGCAAGTAGAAATCAAGAGTGCTCATCAAAAAGCTGATGATGGGTGTGGGAGCTTCTCCTGCCCAGAAGTTAGCCTCTCTTCTTCTTTCACTGATTGACTGCAGGATGGATGGAGAGGACTATGGAAACCCGTTTTTGCCACTAAAAAAAAATGTATCCTTAACTCCAAATTTTGAGTTATTTTCTCAAAAATTTCACTTATTAACTCGAAATTTCGAGTTAGCTCTGCCAATCTGCGTGAACGAACTCATTTTCTTGTTACCCAGAAGCATATGGCGCAGAGTAATGCGCACTCAAAACCGGACCGCAACAGAGTTTTCGAGAGTACGTTTGCTGATTTTAACGCCATGTGATTCAGCTAATAACACAAGGATTTCATCATTTGTGAAGCCTGGCTGAAAATACTCAGCAATTCATTCATGTGCATTCATGACTGGCTAGTATAGCTGTAGCAGTACTTGAGGGCTTTAACTTCCGGGTAACAAGGAAATGACATCATTAACGTAGATTACTGATTGGCAGAGCTAACTCGAAATTTTGAGTTACTTTTCTGAAAATTTCGAGTTAATAAGTCAAAATTTCGAGAAAATAATGTGAAATTTCGAGTTATGGATACTTTTTTTTTTTAGTGGCGGAAATGGGCTTCCATAGAGGACAGATCTACTAATGAAGCAGAGATTCTTTAAATGATGGAATTTTTTTTCTAATCAACCAGGTGAAGCCAGTGCACTACACTCTGCAGTGATATGCTGAGGGACCAGCACTGGAGCTAGTAACATGAGGAATCAGCAACATGTAACAGTCAAGATGTGGTTACTTGTTACATTTGGTTTTTTTAAATGCTGTAACAAAAAATATCTCAAATGTGGACAAAAATAAAGTATTTCTTATCTCATGTTCCGTTGGAGTAAAGTTCTATGTTCACTGAACCTAAAGCAACAGTTTAAATCAGAATGAGCTCCCCTCAGTCTCCTAGCATAGACCAGCTACAGTATCAGTCTCAAAATCCCATGTGGGCTTTTTGCCTAGCTATTGCATTCACAAGATTTTTACAAGACTTGACGTCTAACCTTCACCCTGAGGTTTAGGTCACCGACATTTAAACTCATCTGAAATTTTCAGCAGATACACCTACACTATCAATTTGAAACTTCGTCACCTCATTTTAGAGTTATTGCATTAGCAAACTTCAACGTGTACGTCAAAATTGTAATTGGTGCATTTCTACACAGTGATGAGCAGAGTTAGAATTGTTTCCGTTTCAAAACAACAGCATCAAATGCTTTTACCTCTCCGAAAGCTCCTCGGCCAATCACCTTCAGGGATTCAAAGTCCTCCAGACCCAGTCGAGTACGTTTCAAACGCAGAAATTCGGTCTCCTTCCTTGCATGCTCAGAGCGCCGGATACGTTTCTGCAGAGGACACAGCACTTTAAATACACTATACTGTTTAATTCACACTTCAGAGGGGTCTTATTTTAAAGCAATAATTAAAATTTACTGTTAAGCAAATTAAGATGTAAGAAAGAAAAATGACTTCCAACAGCCCAGCTTAGATTACTGTCTGGTGGATTTTCAGTGCTTCTAGCTAAAAGAATGAAGAACTGTTTACTGTTTAAGGGACTGCCAGTGAAAGTGGACGGTATAGCCATGATTTTTAAACATAAAGCTCATTGTTGCAGCCCGAGGAAGCACAAAGGTGATCCCTTAGACTGGTTTATAGTTGAAATCCCCCTGTGTTATTGGTTCTGTTACCAGTTAGTTAACATAAACAAATGGAAGTCTACTGACCAAAAGCAACCAGACTCATTTTTAAAACTTTAAGTTCCGATTTCTTTTTTAAATGCAGCTACAGAGACCATTTGAGAGCAGGGCTCCATGCTGTAAATTAGCCTTTGTACATGAAGCGTTTCATGTCCACTGTGAGACTTTAATATACTCTGGAGCAGACACAGACAGCTGGAGATACAACAGCTGATTGGTTGTTCCCGTTACACTCTTTGAGTATAACATTTGAGTGCACTGATTCTTATATAGTGTTTGTCTACTCTCCCGGAGTACTCAAAGCGCTCTATACAACATGCCTCATGCCAATAACACTCATTCATACAAGCACTTTCTTCTATACTTTAGTGCTGTGTAGCTAACATTCATACTCAGATGGTTAGTATCTTGCCCAAGGATATTTGGCAATCCCTGGTAGGGCCAGGGATCGAACCACCAACCTTCCAATCAGTAGCTGACCTGCTCTACCTGACCTACACCAACACGGAGATTACACACACTGTGACATAAGTCTCCAGAACACACGGGTCAGTAAACACCTTACTCACCTCTTCATCAGCCAAGCCCTCCTGATCCATAACTTTCTCCAGCTTCTGCTGCCTGAAACCACAGCACAGCTTATTACTGGTTACAGGCATAAGTTATTATGTTTCTTTATTAAACACATGACAAACACAGAACAAAGCTTTAGTACACTTTTACTACCCTATCATTTTCATATAGCAAAAACGTTCTGTACTAAAAATGCAATAAACCAGTCAGGACGAGGTTATGACTATACTGTACTGTGAATGTCACAACAGGAAGTGACCCCTCCTCAGTGTAATACTGACAGGAGCCACATCCTGATGAACCAAAACAAACAAAGTGGGTTGTCCATGCATTAGCCATCAGGTTCAGTTGTGCTGTGAATTCAGTGGTTAGTTGTTTTATTTGGAGGACAAATTAATCGGCCCACTGTTTTTTTTTGTAGCTCATAACTAAAGCTAAAATGGCAACGTTAGCCTTTGTTCATGTAAGAAGCACTAAAGCTTGTGAGCGTTACCTCATCTCTCTCTCCTCATGCTGAGCGATGAGGTTACTATAGAAGTTCTCCAGGGTCACTTTGGCCATGGTGACCCTCTCTTTGGTGTGGTTACTCATGGAGGGGTACGAGGTCTGGCTGGTCATTGCCATGCTTTACCTGAGACAATAAAAAGAGCAAAGAGTTGTGCACTGAAGGATGCAGAGAAGACATCTGCTCTATTAAAACATGTTTCGTGTTATGGTAATCTCAGATTTCCCACATCTAAAAATACTAAACTATGAAATAAGAAGACCGTTGGTCCACAGAAAGAGGAAGGAAAGTAGTAGGCTCTGCTGCCTGTGACAATGCTGTTATGAAGAAACAATGAGGAAATCTAACATGTAAAAAAACTGACACCAGACCAGAGGAGGATATTTTAAATATTATGTGGAAGGGCTGGGTTAGAGTTGCATTTAAGTCAGGAAATTGAGCAACTGTTGATTATTGTGCTTTAACACAACTGTGCAAAAGCCTTTTCCCACATGTCACTTTATGTTTTGCTAGGAAACAGTTTGGACCATTTGAACAAGCTTGAACAGTCATACTGATACAACCAGGTATCTATATTACCTTTGAAAACAGCCTGAACTCTCTTAAGCAAGCTTCCAACTATTTCTCTCAGTCATCTTCAGGTTTATCAGGCTTCCTGATGAATATTCCAAAAGCTTTCTTTGGATGATGTCTGCTAGTGATGTGCGCGACTAGTGGACTAGATGATCGTGGACGGTAGGGCAGGGCGATATGGCCAAAAATATATATCATGATATATATTTGAAAATTTGCGATAACGATATAATTTCTGCGAGACAAAATACAACTCCACAACTTTACTAACGCAAAAAAAAAAAAGCTCATCCATTTATTTTACTTAAACAAGCAGCTGGGTTTTTTGTTTTTTGTTTTTTTAAATGTGCATTAAAGCTATATAAACATTTAACAGTGCAAACGCAAATTCCAAGTTTAACCAAAATGCATTTCCAGTAGAAATGGGCGGAGATATCCTGAGCATAACCATGTATAATATCCACTTAAGTTAAAAAAAGAAGTGCTTTGCTACATTAAACTGCACAGTGCCAAATAAAAAAGTCACATACGTATTTTTAGGGCTGCCACAAACAATTATTTTGATAGTCGACTAGTAGGGCTGCTGAATTAATCGAATTTTAATCACGATTACGATCTGGGCTTTCAATGATCATTAAAAATGACTGCGCCGATTATTTGCACCTCCCTCATGCTTTACTCTCGCGCTGCTTGGGCAAATCAAGCGCACCTCTCTGCATTTCGAACACGCGTCACAACAATTAAGAGAACCCAATCAAAGCTCGGAAAGCTAAGCAGAAGTTATTTGGAGAGGAGAGTGACTGCTGTTGGTTGAAAAGAGAGGTATTATAAAAAAAAAAAAAAAAACTTCAGTGGTGTGGAAACTAGGGCTGAACGATATATCGCATTTGCGATAATATCGCGACATGATCAAGTGCAATTTTCTAACCGCAAAGGCTGCGATTATACTCTGGACATGTCCA
>NW_005187570.1:342128-363843 GCF_000239375.1 Pundamilia nyererei
TTCAAACGACGCGTCGACTATTAAATCAGTCGTCGGCGATTTTGATAATCGACATAATCGTGACTAGTCGACTAATCATGGCAGCCCTAGTATTTTTCGGACTATAAGGTGCACGGGGTTATAAGGCACATTAAGCGAAACAAAGCAGTCAGATAAATCAAACTTTATTCAATTCATTCTTCTTGCTTCCTCCACTTCTGTACCATTGATTCGTTAATGCTGTATTCTATCACAGCTGCTCTATTCCCATGTTGTTGTAGTATATTAATGACTAACTTCGTATTGTGGCTCAGAATAGAGCTGCTACTCTAAGGAGACAGGAGGCAGTCGAGGAGGTCGCCTCCTGGGTAAAGTATTCCAAAAAATCCCAAAATCCCGAACACCGCTGAAATGGAGCCTCAAACCATGACAGACACTCCACCGTGTTTACAGTTCGCTGTAGACACTCTGAATAACTATTTCTTTAGATTCATTGTACAATCAGACTTGTTGCCACTGATTTTTAGTCTAGTTTTTGTGTAATTTGGCACAGCTCAGCCTTTTCTCCATGTTTCCTTTACTTGAGAATGGCTACTTGACAGCCTACTCTTTCATTCAGACCATTTCTGCTGTAGAGCATTGGCCTGTGCATCTCGCAGGTGCTATGTTAGGGCTTTGGTAGGTCTTTTAGATAATGTTCATCTGTAGACAGTTTTGTCATACTGGGGTTTTTTGTGTGTCTTATCAAGTTTCCTCAAATTTTTAAGGAAAATCTGCAAACCTCGCTGAGATTGTGAGTTTTTGAGAATCAAAAGTCAATCAAAAATACTATTTCATTCCTGCCAAACTGTTATGGCTGACGCACAGCTAAAGAAGAAAATAAATCATACATTTGTGACATAGGCTGCTAGTGAAAGAAAAGAAAGAAAAAAAAAAAGAGCCATACAATTTAAAATTGCATTCAAGTTGTTTGGTATGTGTAGATGAAACACTGGTTCATCCCTTTTGTTTATGATTGAATGATTCATAGGTCAGTTTGTGACACACTGGACCTAAAAAAAAAAAAAAAAAAAAAAATGCAGCTAACATGTTTCATGAATCACTGTTATGACCCGAAATCCAAATATAAAACTGTCATATTCAAATGTCATGCAGCAGTTATATACAACCATTTATATTAAAATGCTGACAATGCCTTGTGAGTTTTTGGGAAACAAAAGAAACAACTAGACTGCACACCAACTACACACTCCAAACGCATTAAATGTCACAAATCTCGCCACTGTCACAACTTTCCTCAGCAACCAAATGTCACATAATTTATTTGTTGGGTTTGCGAGCACAATCAGCTTGCCTCCAGTATTTCCTTAGACTATCGCCTTTTATTGTTTCTTTCTGCACGTATTATTAGAATCAGGATTGTCGTTATTTAGCCAAGTTTGTGCACACGGACAAGGAACCTGACTCCAGTTCACACTTTGCTCTTCTGCAAGGAAGAAGACTCTAAAGATGTAAAATGATTGCATATACTGCTTATTTATTTATTAATTTATTAATTAGGGATGTTCAACGTTTCCTCAGATCTCTTAGTCTACTACACGAGGAAAAATTTTTTTGACTAACTGACTAGTCTAAAAACCAAGAAACACGCAGGTATTAGGTTAAATTTGATACGCAGGTAATGGAAAGTGTCAAACTAACAAAGGCACCTGACACCATGAATCACATTCTTCAATAATGAATCATGCTGCTTAAATGCACAGCACCTCACATCACGCCTTGCCAACACTGCACACTTACTGCAGACCGACAACGCAGAAGAAAAATGATGAAAACAAATCGACATTTAACATGACATGAAAACACAGAACGCGTTCACGCATTACTAAAATATGAAATCCGAAAAACGAATGAACTGTGTAGTGTGGTGCTTAGTGCTGTGCACACTGTTTGAATGTTCATGACAGCCACTGAATTAAAAGTTTAAATCTAAAATAACAAAATAATAAATCATCCGCTTATCTGATGTCGGGTTGCAGGGCAGCAGGGAAGCCCAAATCTCCCTCTGCCACCTCCTCCAACTTATCCGGAGAAACATTGAAGAGTTCCCAGGCCAGCCAATCAATATAAGCTTCCCAGTGTGTCCCAGGTCTACGCTGCGGCCTCCTCCAAGTAGGACATGCTTGGTCTAAACACTTTACCGAGGAGGAGACAGCTTTAGCCGTGTCCTTTCAATGTGGAGGAGTAGTGGGTCTACTCTGAATCCCTCCCAAATGACTGAACTCTTTATCTGAGGGAGAGCTCATCCACCTTTTGGACAAAGCCAATTTGTATCCGCAATCTAATTCTAATATTGTTAACAAAAAGATTACGCCTACATTTACAGATTCATGGTGTTTCTCAACAACAATGTGTCATCTGGAGGCAGATGGCTAACATTCATGACACAATAATATATCGAATCGTTAGTCTGCCTGCCTGTTGATTCTTGCACTCTCACTACGATCAGCTGATTTCAGTTTGGATATGGACATTAGCTTTATTGCACAAAAGGATGAGAGCGCAATGGTAAAGTGGAGGACAGATACAAATGCCTCATACTGTTAACACAACTTTGGCTCTTTGAAAGCACCTGCACAGCAAGCATGCTAACGCTAAGCCGAGAGCCCACAGTGATGTTAAAGCTGAGTAAATGCTGACCCCAGACCAGCACCGTGATAAAGTGAGCCACAGCTGAACATCAACAGGTAACAAACTGATGAACAGCCAGGCTGCAGCTTCCGTTCTACCTGTTCATGTTCCTACAGTAGAATCTCTGTGGATCACTTTAAAGTGTCTTATATTTGATTTGTGTCATCAGCTCTGTTTTCATACCTAAATGCTCTGAGAAAGCTCAGGTGTGTCCTCATTAGGACAGGGATTTGTGTTGGCTGTAGCCTCGGGTCTATATTGTTAATTGGTCATTATGAGACAGTATTTCAGATCATTCAACATGAAAGTAATGTAACAAATCCTAGGTGTAATCAAGTAACCTACTGCATTACCTTCAAGGAAAGTGTTCTGTGTAATATGTGCATTAATTACTTATTTGAGTAATGACAGGAACACTGATCACAACAAAGAGTGGCAACACCTCCAACATGCACAAACATGCAATTCATTTGCATGAATATGATGACTTTGATATGCTGCTTAGAGATGGTGGTGACTCAAAGCGGAGCCAATGAGAATTGATAAGTGACATCTATAATGGAGTAGAAACTGCTCACTTCTTCCCCATCCCTGATGATTACAGGACCAGTGCTGCTGTTTTGGATGCTGGAAACATGTTTCTCACTCAGCGTCTCAGTAACAGCTCAGCCTCTTTGCTCTTAGTGGTGTGCACGCTCCATGTGACAACATCATATTCACTATGTTATCAGTGTTTTTGTTTATAACTGGGGGCTGTGTGGGCATAATGTTGTTATACTTTTTATTCACACGCTGCCCCTACATACTGTTGCAGGTCAGTTTTTAGTCGCACATGTGGGTGAAGTACTCATGCTACAGAGTGGCACATCATTGAAGCAAAACCTTTTACAATTGAATTACTTGATGAATTGTACACTATATTGTTACATAGTTTGTGACAAAGGATTCAAATATGTATAAAGAAGGAACTTATACATTGGACTGTTTAACAATTTGTTAGGAAAGCACACAGGCTTCCACTGTGGGAAATCAGCACATCTCCAACCTCCAAACCACCACTAATCCCTAAGAACCACAAGTATTATCTCACCAAGTTTATAATGGTAGACTGACAATGTCATGATCCCCTGCAGCCTGTACAGCTAACATTAGTAACTTTAACTACATTTGGTGCGTGGAAGAGTAAATTATTTTTTATGTGTAGTAAACAAATTATATGAAATATGCAACACGTAACACAATTAGAGAAAAACAGGGGGGGGCTATGTCATGTTTTGTCAGACGTTTATGACGTTTCACTGAAGTCCACACCGTCTGCCTTTTTCCGCAAGTTGCATCTGCTCAAAGTTTTATGATCTCAGATAAACAAGTGCATTAAAAGAGGAAATAAATAAAACGCGACGGTCAAGAAATAGCATTTAAACCCGACAGGAGCCAACAACACGTAGTTCCGGATGCACGCAGTGCCGAAAGAGTAAAGTATTACGGATAGAGAATGACTTAAGCCAACACTCACGATCCTTCCTCATTCTCTTGAAGTTTAGAACTTTAAATTTACAAAGTTTCATTAATCTCACTCTACTACACTAACTTGCTATCATTAGTTAGCTAGCTAGTTTGCTATTAAAGTTCCTGCCAGCGTAAAGCCAGCGAGGGAAAACATAAGCGATACCCAATACTTCCTTCAAAATAAAACGGCCCTTTTTCGAGGAAATGTTTCGCCTCAGCTTTGAATGTACGCGTCTTTATTTTTTTAAAGCCTTGACCAGAAAACACCGGCCTTCGTATCCACTGCTTTACAACTTGACTTGAAGTTCTCCAAACCAAACAGCTAAGTGAAAGTTAGCTAGTTAACGTTAGCTACTTATCTGCTCAAAGCGCCCCAGTCGTTTGTCACAAGTACAATAAGGAACAAAAAAACATATTCGTTACTTGTTTCAAAAGGCAGCGAAAAAAAGAAAGCAGCTACTACAGCAACTTGTCGTCGTTTAATTCCACGTTTTTAGAGTTACTCTTTGTTCGCTTACCTTGGTCGAAGGTGCGGTAGCTGTCGCCTCTTGCTCTGCTTTGCGATGAGCGTTGCGTCACCAGCAGTTTGAACTCAGCGGACACCTAGCGGCGCATCATGCCCTCCTCCGTGAGCCAGCACAGGAAAGAGTGGATTTCTCCACTGCTCGTCACATACATGACACTTTGAGCATTCACTCAAACACGTGGCGACATGTTAATAATTTGATTCTCATAAGACGACCGAGAAACAGCTCAACGGCATTACTGCACTGTACTGTAAGCTAGCAACATTATTTGACAGCAGTAACAAAGCTCTTTATAGAAAATAACAATTTTAAAGGAATATAAAAATAATAATACACATTTAAAGGAAATCAAGAAAGCTTTAAACTCAGCAAACAATAAAGTTACAGCCATAAAATAATAGGCTATTCTCTGCATAAAGAGAAATGAGTGGCCTCAAGTTTCGCAATAATATTTATTTTTGCTCTGTCCGGTATTTAAAGACTCCCTGTGGCCTCTTTTGGATCCTCAAAGTCCAATTTCAGGATAATGTATTGCTGGTAATGCTGGGAAAAGTTTCACACAAGTGTAAATGGATAATTAAAGATTCATAGTTAACTGTATAATTAACCATGAAAAAGTTTGGCTGCAAAGTTTTATTAGAAATCAACCAAGAGTTATTTTTAGGTTTAGTATCACTCACAGCACATGTATGTAGGGTAGACCTCTTGTTACAATATCTACGCATGAATTGCTAATAATTGATAAGTCTTTCAATAATCATTTCTTCATTAAATCAGAGCTTAAGGTGCTGCCTCCAAATGGGAAATGTTTTCATTTTTGCATTTAATTGGAACTAAAAGCCATTACCGTCAACAACAGTCTGATACATTGTATTGTAAGTTTCTGAGAGTTAATAGCTTGAGTGATAGGCGGCTCACAGGACAACTCCAATTCTTTATTTGTACTATCCTTTCATTTCAGAGTGCAATGAGACATCAAACTTCATAATTTTCAATAAAAGAAAAACTGGAAAAATTGGGGTGTTGTTTAAATTTTGACCATAAAAAAATTATTAAATTATTTATGTATGTTTTTCAGATAGAGATGTCAATAAGTTTAAAAATGAACACCACCCAATGCCCCCATGAATTTGAAGCAGTGCTAAATATTATGAAATATTTTACATACAAGCAGTGAAAGGAATGAATTTACAGTACTATATAGCTATTGTTAAAGCCAAAAAACCCAACTGTGGACAGATTCCAAATTCCATGGCTGTATTTTTTGTATTTCTAACTGATGTGTCATTGATATCATTTTAAAGGAAAGAGGTTCCCTACATCTTTTTTGCAAGATTGAGAATAAAAATGAAACACGTCAATATTAAACTGAACTACTCTCCATTTTAAAATCTTGATGCTCAATCATCCAGGTAAGGAACGTCTTATGTTCTCTATTTAAAGGTTGCTAGTCTTGATCCAGTAACTCTATACAGTAACTCACTCAAAGTCACACAAGTCAGTTCTGACCCTGGATTTCCAGGAGTACAATCTCTGTGAGATCAGTTTTGGCAGACAACACATCTAAGCCATTCTTCCTTCTGCTGGCTGTTTGTTTATGGTTTAACACAAACTATTGTGCCAAGACATAAAGAAACAAAAACCCACTGCCTTTCCCCATGCCCTCTTGATAAACATTTGAACCTAGCTAACATATGGCTTTAGCTTTTAATAACTGCCCTTAAAAAAAGAGACTAATATTGTGTTATCTTTTAATATAACAACAACAAGGTGAAAAAAGACCCTGACCCATAAAAAGTACAAAGTACTTCCTCTCCTCAAACTTTTGTGTTTTCCACAAACTGACCACTCGAAAACACAGACAGACTGTCAGGTCAACAGTGTCCTCTAATGTGGCATCCAACCCAACTACCCCACAGTGTCGGTGTCCTGCATAGGCCAGTTTAGACCCTTCTTTGGGTGCTGAAGTGCCCCCAAATTGTATCACAGCACACCTAAAAATAACTATCAGTAGTAACAGTAATGTATAGTATTAATTGCTGGCTTTGTGTTCACCTACAGGATAGAAAGAAAACAGGTTTAACGATCCCGTGTTGTTGGTGTCATAGTGTTACAGTGCGCTCACACAGAGGTGTTTTGGTTGCATTTGTTATCTCTTTAGTTTAAGATTCATTTTTCTTCCCCTACTCTTGTTTCTACCAGACAGACTGTTAGGGCAAATATGTGATATCACAGAATTACACAGTACTCTCTAATGTGGCAGTAACAAGCAATGTGACGACTGACCCAGGTCAATCATCCTCCAAGCTCTAGTGTCTGCTTATTTCCTCTCCTCTAATACAGAACTGCTCAAACCTGGGACTGGTGCTTGTCTTCTTTTTTATCTTTCTCTCTTACCAGTGAAAACCTCTGACAGGGACATGCATCACAATACACACAAGTATATTCTTATAATGTTTCTTCACATTGCTCTGCAGCATACATTTATTATACCAGCAGAGGTCGCTGTACACCCTCCTCATGTACTGTGTGCTGCATTGATTGAAATGTAAATAATCCATATTTGATTTTTAATTGTTTATTGTGATGTCATGATATTTGCTGTAAATCTGTTCCAAATGTTTTTTTCTTCTTTTTCAGCAAACAAAAAAACTTTGAGGAATTGATTTTAACATTTTAGAACCTTTCATGTCATGAACCTTTCAAGTTCTTCATGTCTTGGTTTCAAAAATATACTAGAACTGCTTTTCCTGTACAGACCTGCAAATCCTGGACCTGCTTAGGGACAAATGAGCTTGAAAGACATTTCATTCTTAATCTATAGCAGGGGTGGGCAACTCTAGGCCTCGAGGGCCAGTGTCCTGCAGGTTTTAGATCTCACCCTGTGTCAACACACCTGAATCAAAGGATTAGTTCATTACCAGGCCTCTGGAGAACTTCAGGACATGTTGGCTGTGTCCCAATTAAGAGACTGCACGCTTGAAGTACGCATTTTAAGTGCGGTTACGTCACCGCCACGCGACGACGGCTGTCCCAATTCGAAGTGTGCTTCAAATGCATGCTCCAAATGCGCCGTCGATTTCCCCAAATATCAAGCGTGGTCCGGTGCACGCTTCGTGGTCCCATATATCCCACAATTCATAACGCGGCGGTGGGTGTGGATAATTTTGCCGCAAAATACGGCAGACGGGAGCGGCTGAAGAGGTTGGTTTGGAAGCATGAGGCAAATCAGTGGAGCTGATTCAAAACACGTTACCTAAAACGTTAGCAACCACAATACTGATACTACAGTTAACATGACTTACAAACTGCCTGCTCGTGTGCGTTTGCCCACTAAATTAGTGATGTGTCGGTCGCGAACGAAACGGCTTAGAGCCGGGTCTTTGATGTGAACGACGCGACCCAGCTCCTTATCGCAAGCCGAGGGTTTTTGTTTTTTTCTTTCTCTCACCCGCTCTCTCACACATTTTTCTGCTTTACTCCTCATACCAGCCTTGTGCTTTGCGCTGGGAAGAGGGGGGAGGGGCGGGAGTTACACTCTCAGTAGCACAGGAACATACAGAGCAGGAGGGAGAGACAGGTATAGTAATCATCCACAACTATTTTCAGTTGCAGCTGATAAAGGGTTTAGAAAGTTTATTCATGCAGGCCCATATGACAGAGAATGTGCATCTTCTTTTTGTTTTATATTTTAATTTACTTAATTGTGTTGTGGTTTGCTGTGTTTTGTGTTGTTTCATTTTAAATTTGTTTAAAAGGAAAAAGCTGAAAATTTAAATAGTTAAAAGTTAAAATGTGAATATTTTGTTTTTGTATTATATGATTTATTTATTACATTTTATGTGGAGTGAATAAATAAAAGTATATTTACGGTGGCCCCTAGAGACAAAGCACGTACAAACTCCAAAACACGTAAAAACACCAAAACACGTACAAAGGACAACAGAAGTGCTCAAGGATGCTAGGGGCAGTGTTGAGCTTTTGTTACCTAGTGTGGTAGTAACAGGTAAATGAACTTTTTTTTTTTTTAATTATTTGAATATATATGAGTGCTTGTGTATAAATACACAAACAATACACATATGCTTTCAATTGTGTAATTTAAGTGATCTAGGTAGCTCTGTTTTGGAAGTTCAGTTAACGCTAGAAATGTGTTTTGGAGTTTGTTTGGAGCCGAAAGAGTTGTCTTTTTAGTGAGCCGAGCCGAAAGAGCCGGTTCTCTAAAAAGAGCCGGAAAGCCCATCACTACACTAAATAGAGTTAAAATGATTCCTAACACCGGCTGGATCACTAGCTATCATTAGCTAATTTTAGCTTTCAGAACTGCTAGTGTGGTACAGCCCGAGTTCCAGCACTAGCCAAGGAGCTGATGTACCTTATTGTACACTGTTTCATATTGTGGTTCAGTGTTTGTGTACACTGCAGTACAACTCCAAATCCAGGTGAGAGCAAGTCAAATAAATGTTGCCTGTTAATGTCCAGCAGCCCATATTCAGTTATAATCTGTTCTAAACTTTACTGTCAATGATGTTTCACCTTTTACAAAGACAGAGAGCGAGCAGGGAGGAGAGCGGTAAGAGGTGAGAGTTGGCACATAGTCAAAGTGAACACTGCAGTTATAATGCTAAGCTAGGTTTAGCATTATAACTGCAGTGTTTGTGTGTTTGTGGCAGTGCAAAGATGAAACAAGGACGAAGGAGAGACAGGAGACACACTGAGGTGGAAAAATAAATGTTGAACAACAAATGTAAAAAAAATAAAAATTAAAAAAAAATCACAAAATAATTTGAACATGCATTTCATGGATGCTTCACTGCACAGTTAAAAATGTCAGTGAACAATCTACATAGAAGCATCCATGGATATGATCAGTAGCCATTAACAGGATTCACTGCACTCCAAACACAGCTGGAATACAATGGAAAAACGGTGTACCCACTGCCCCGCGTTAGTCTGCACAATAAAGTGAGAGTCTGTGTGAATCTGAAAACTTTAATTTAATAAATGTAATGAATGTAATATCTTAACAAGGAATGGAAGCAATTTCTCCAAGCTGACAAAAATCAAAGATCCACTTCACAGTGACATTGTGTGTTTTGTGAAGAGGCCATTACTAAACAGATGTAAAATCACAAAGCAGCTAATTATTAATCATTTGATAATTTATTCTGTACAACACTGGCTGATGGTTTCTGACTGTCCCTGTAAAAATGAAATAAAGGTTGGGTCAAATGGATCTGACTACAAACAGGTAGAGCAGTCCCCGCCAACAGCACATCCCTAAAAACAGACATATATATACACTATGCATAAAGACATATGTACTCTTTTTCCTGTGCATGCGTTGGGAGTACATGTCTACTTTGAACATTATGCAGAGACAGCCACAGTGTTGGATACAAACTGCTGCTCCACCCAAATATACATCTTCTATCAGTAGCCTTAAAAACAAACTGCAGGTTCATGAACTTAAAAAGCTCGTCTTTATTTGAAATGAGTTCCTGATTATCAGAAAGGCTAAAAACCACCACAGAGAATTTAAGTCCTGCATTCTGCCAGTGTTTCACATTGTGAGGAGCAGTCACACAGACATACAGTAATTCACACATGAGAACATAATTAATATACTCCAAACTACACAACACAGAAAACACAGTGCAATATTCACATCTATATACCCCTTTATACAGCCATATTTCTATGCAGACAGCTAGTGTTTCTTTGTCTTCTCCTTTTTCTTCTTCTCTTGATATTCAAGGATCTTTTTGTGAAATATTCCTGCAGGACAAAGGAAATGCAAATCAGGTTGGACTTTTGCTGCAGCACAATTACCAAAGAAGTCAAGTGCATGACTTAACATAAGTCACAAATGTGAGGACTTGCTTGACTAATCTTAAATAATGACTTGACTTTGTATTCATAGCACAATATTTCTCTGTTTTATTATTGGAAAGCACTTTGGTCAACTTTGTTGTTTTTAAAAGTGCTATATAAATAAAGTTGGATTGGATTGGAATATTTGGGCATCAGACAGACTTTAACTTTCCACCATTTCAAATAAAGAGCTACAAACTTTAAATGAATTATATGCTTAACCAGAAGGAGAGTGACAGAGCCTAATGATCAGAGAGCAATCCTGTACACACACACACACAGATTATATATCTACATGTCAGGAACTCAGTGGGGATGTGGCGTACAACACTAGAGGCCAACTTCAAGCCCATAGCGCAAGTCACCATCAAGTGTGGGATCTACCAATGAGACGCTCTATCATGTCATCATTTCGTCCTTTATTTTGCTCAGACTTCTAACACACTGGTGTACATGGTTGTGGGTGTTGCACCCAACCTCATGTGGCTCTTACTCTATTCCAATCAAATGACTGGTTCAGTGAAGCACACAGGCCTTTCCCTCTCCTCCTGTCATTTGTTCTTGAATTGTTGACTGGATTCTGGTGGCGGTGCTCTCACTTGGGTATTGTATCACTTCCTTGTTATCACTGTATCATTTATACTCCAGGGTTAAACTGGGCAGAACAGTTCAGGTGTCCATGTTACATTTGTGGTAGTTCAGCATCAAGCTAGTGCTACTGAAGAGAAACAAGCATGAAAAGAGTCAGGGGTTTGTTAAATTTCAAAGCAAAGTTTCACAAAAAGCTCAACAAACATCAGCAAACACACACTGTGTGTTTGCAGACGTGTCCCTCCCTCACTTTTATGCTCATTGTGTCAGATGTTTAGCTACTCCTCGGCCTCATTTACTAATAACAAAAAGTTGAAGCCTATTTGCAGCTCTGGAGGCCAGGATTAGTGACTTGACCCGGCTTAGCACCCTGGAATATCCTGTGGTAGCCAGGCCCATGTAGTCAGTGGGGTCAAAGGTAGCTGTGGCAGGGGTGTGGTCTCTGACCCACTGCAGTGAGCTCTTCGGGCGGTGCCGGGATGACAGAGGGACAGGTGATTACGATGGGACTAATGACTCTCTACCCTTTTATAGTAAATGGCCTGGTAAATGGCCTGTATTTATATAGCGCTTTACTAGTCCCTAAGGACCCCAAAGCGCTTTACATATCCAGTCATCCACCCATTCATGCACACATTCACACACTGGTGATGGCAGCTACATTGTAGCCACAGCCACCCTGGGGCGCACTGACAGAGGAGCCCCAGTGATGCAGAACACTGGTGAGAGAGCAGTGTGCAGTGGAGGAAGCCACAGGGGCTCCACAAATGTGATAATCTGGAAAAAAAGAAGTAAGCCTAAGGGATTAAATGTTCCACTAGAGAAGTCTTGTGCTGCTACGCTCAGCCTTTGACCAAGTGACAGATATTGTCACTTGGTCAAAGGCTGAGTGCACCCTGAAGTCGCGCAGGCACTGTTTTAGGTCGTCTCCCGGGTATCCCGAAAGAAATACTGAGAGCACGTCGTTCATGTCTCACACACTGAAAGAACTGCACGAATAAGTGGGCATTAAAGACTGTAGACTGAAATTATACAATCACAGCTCATATATTTAACAAAACATGCACAGTGAAAAGTGTAGAGTGTGAGTCCCTGGGATTGGGATTACTTCCTTTATTTACGAGCTGTAGTTGAGTACTAACCTTGCTGTGGTCCAGGCTGCTGCTGCTCCACCTCCTGGATAAACAAGTCAAACATCTGCGTCTGAATGAACTTCTTGACAAAGTGTCGAGTGACCTTGGGCTCGATTGCCTTGTAGAAGCTTCTCTTATCAAACACCCCACCTTCTCCAGCTCGTGCGTATTTTACATATGAGGCATAATGGCCAACTGTTTTCACGAAGAATTGCAGGAAGGCTTCAGAAACCACTCGGTTTAGCACCTCCCCCGCTGAAGGAGAGGACAGAAAGCATTTAAGAATGATTGAAGAAACACTGTGCTACATGTGTTCATGTGCTGCTGTTCACCCACCTGATGCATTTTGTCTTGTACTTAGAGCCACTAATATTTCAGCCTGGAGCTTTGGAGGCAGGATAGTGCCTTCATCACCAATCTGCAATTGTGACAGAAGCCCTTTTGTTAGCTACAAATCCTGACCTAAGGACTTTAACATTTTAGGTTTTTCATCATTTGACAACTCTTACTGAAACAATGAATGGGTCCTTTTTATCCTCAGACAAATCAACCACCAGCAGCTGTGTTACACACAAAAAAGGACCAGAGTAAGGACAGCGTGCCAATATTAACACCGTAATATTAACACCATCTTTTTGGTTGTTTTTATGGTCTCCATGTTAACTCACATCAGTCTGGTCAGTGACTTGGTCCAGCAGGCGCTTCTGGACTCCCAGTAGATAGGGGGTAGGTGCCATCACTACATCGATGAGGATTTCTGGAACAATGGAGATGAAGGTATGCTGCCAGGTGAAAGGGTAGAGGAGGGCTGCTACTGCATGAATGACCTGAGACAATGTGCTGCAGACAGACAGAGTCGACATCAGAGGTGGTATCGCGATGGTAACACATGTTTGTGATTAAAAAACAATTTTTCTCTTCTTCTTTTATGGCTTAAGTGCACGTAGCTGCGCCTCACTCAATGTTTTAATATGTTAAGCAGTAATACTGACTGAAAGGTGTAGATACAAACACACACTGCTTCATGTATTTATACGAGTTTTCTTTTCAAACAATAAACATGTATTATTATTTGAAATTTTGTATCCGATGCAACAAGAAGTAAGATGTCAGGGATGGGTTAAAGCTGTGATTGGCTCTGTCCAGTCCCAGTGTTTTCACACAGCAATGCTAGAATTTAATGTAAGAGTGGGATGTAAAGTGGTGCATCAGAGGTGCATAGATACCAGAGACACTAAACTGAGCAGTTGGCAGTGTTTCGTTTTGTGTAATCAAACTGAGCACAGATCAGTTAATTATAAAATCTACAAAGAGCATTCAGTAGTGAACACAAACATAACATTTGTCAACAAGAATCTATCACCCAGAGAGATCTTTGTGTCTGTGGTTAATATCTAAATGTTCGGACTACGGTCGTTTCAGATTTTGGAGAAACTATAAAATTCATTCCTTTGACTTTAGTCTCACATAACATGGCCCAGGATCTTCTTCTGCACATCCTGAACTGTTACTACTATTACACTGTTGGTAAATTACCCACAAATCTTTCTAATCCAGTCGTTTTTGCAGCTGCAGGCCTTACACTGACTTCCCTGTTTATAGAGTGGTACGACCGGGGCTACGCTGTGCAGTAAATGACATAAAAGTATGATTAAAGTATGTGTCTGAGTGTATAGACAATGTGATCTACCCAAGTTCATCTGCGATGAAAATGATCCGTCTCTCCAAGACAGCCGCTGCAAACACCAGCAGCACTTGCTGGTCCGTCAGGCAGCTAAAGAGCGTGGCAAAGTTGACGTGTTCCAGCCAGGAATCCAGCGGCCGGGTCAGACTGATGATCTGGTGGAAAGTCACCACTGTCACAAATATGTCAACAGTGGTGCCAGCATGTCATCACTCAACTGACAGGGCTCTGCTTTTCAGCTCTTTCTTTATATTTATTCTTCTTCCACTTTAAAAAACTGCCCATAAAAATGTCTTTACAAAGCCAGAGAACCATGTTGTCCCCCACCCTGAGGTCTGGTCACAAAAAATGACCACCATCAGTGAATACCTGAGATGACTGTGAGCTGTTGAAACATGGTCTATGACGGGTGTCAGGTTTCTGCTCTGAGACAGAGGCTGGGTAATGCAAAACATGTTCAGACAAGTCCTCAGAAACATGCCAGCCTGAGGGATCTCTTATAGTCCCTGGGTTACTGCTCTGTGTGACCTGCCTAATGTAGTTTTAATACCTTTAACTGCTCAACATATATATTATTTTACAGATAGAGGTGTGTGGTTAGTGGGTTTTTCGGCTCTTTGATGTGTGCCGTTTTGTTGTTGATATTGAGACATCTACTCGACGACTGTAAAAATCTCCTTGATCACTGCAGAGGGCGTTCCTACCAGCATGCATCATTTTAGGCTGTCTGCAGTTTGCTTCCAGACATCGTTTACTGCTGCTTTGTCTCTAAATGCTTACTGCCACACTGACACTTATTTTCAGTGCACAGGGGGCTTACATGACGTGGCTATATTAAAAGCACTTCAGATCACTCATTACAATCAATTTAGCTGTGAACTCTTGTCATTTCTTGACCTCAACATTCACATTTTGGCTACAAAAAGAAAAAAGGAAGGTTTTTTTTCTCAGCACTAATAATGCTACGAATGCTAGGTATGTGGTTAAATTATTTGAAGACGCTGACATTATATGAAATCACTAAAATGTTTGTGAGGTCTGAACTTTTGCCAATTTTAATAACAACGAATGCTACGTTAGTCACATTTGTTGTCTTTGTCCCAAGTTTAACAAGTAACACCTGTTGAAGTTACGGAATTCAGTCCTGAACAGTTTACATGTCTTTAGGCAGTTCCAACAGCATTGCACTGAATATACCTCAAAGCTGAGAGAGAAGCTCTAACAGGGCATGAAAACAAACAGTCCAATGTCAACACATAGGCTTACTTCTTTCTTTCCAGATTATCAAAACCGTTTACATCAGGTGTGGGAAACGAGTCAAACAGCACGTGATGTACGTCATTATGTGACACGACCACAGAGCGACCGGGAGAATATTACACGCGAGTTTTCTGGTGAGTTAATAGCCAAGAAGCTGAAACCTCATAGACTTTTTTTGGTTTTTCCTTTTTGCATCCCTACTTATGTGTCCGTAACAGTATGGCCCTCGGAGAACTATATAAAAATTTAAATGGCCCTTCACATGAAAAAGGTTCCTCAGCCCTGATTTAAACAGATGAAGAACTGAAATGAACCAGAAAACACAGATAACAAACTCACAGACATGACAACCTGAGCTACACACATTTTAAAGGATCGTTGTACTGTGTTTTGAACAAAAAGAGATATTCTGAGTCTAAATTTACTAATGGAGTTAGAAGACGAGATAAATGAGAGTCTTTTCTTAATAGACATCAAAGAGGCGCTCACTCTGACCTCAGTGCCCGACTCAGGAATGAAGCTCTTAATCTCCACTGTGTTCCCTGGTGCTGGGAATTGAGCTTCTCTAAGTTTCTGCATGAATGGATAGATCATGGCCATGGAGATCTGCCGGCGCTTCTCCACCTCGTCGAATATCTGCACACATGGGAGAGAATAGTCACAAACTCAAAGTACGACATATGCTAAAGCAAGATTATTTTATTTTACTTATGTTGTTATTGACTTAAATATCTAATTTCAATTTGTTCCGTTTCATGGACAAGCCGTCTCAAATCCTCACAGTCAGTAACACAATTAGTTAATCATTTAGTTTCTACCTTCACACTTGAACATATGACATACTTCTGCTTTGGCTCTCGGAGGAGGTGGACGCGTCTTTCACCCCCTCCTTCCCTTATTTTCCCTGCTGCTGCCTCTATGTCCTTGTCTGGTCTCGTCTGACTCTAACCCCGAGAGAGCCTCTCATTCTCGCTCTTGTTCTCTAAAAACTAAAGAAGAAGAACTATGGATTTGATCAACTGGTCCCTGAATGCAATTGACACTCTATTCTCGACGAGAAGCCTGGGTTCGGGAGAGCCTGAGTGTCCTGGAGGGACATTCCCTGCAGGATACACGATGGAAATGATCTGGGAGGAGCTCACAGCTCTTAAACGGGAGATACACCTGGAGACCAGTGACGGACACTAAGAACAACTGTCTGTTCGTTCTAAAACAACATATCCATCATCTTTCATGCAGCTACCCTCCTCCCATCCGATGTGGACAGGGGCTCAGCCGGAGGCACGATCGCGAGATTGCAGCGTCCCAGATGCAGCTGTGCACACTGGCATACTCCCCCATGTTGCTTGTCTTGTGTTTTTATGGTGCGGTGATATTTCTGTTTTTCATGTGCTAGAGTTTTTGTCTTCTCCTCATGCCGACTCCTTTGGGGATCAGTATGAGCAGACATTCTTTTTCTCTCCTGATCTGCCCTTTTGTGTTACATATTTTGTTGTTTTTTCCTTTTGCGCCCTATCCTGACCTGTCTCCCCAATGTGAAGTTTGTGTATTGTATGTACGGTCGGTGAGGTCTGTCATCTACTTCCCATTAACACTGTTGGCATCTTCTGTCGTTGATGGAGAATGAAATGTAAAAAAAAAAAAAAGCGAACTTTCCAGTTTAGATGATTTATCAGCAACACCTTCCCAAGATACTGTAACTTGCTACCTTGTATCCTCGCTGTGTTGATACTGGTACACATGAAATCCCATCTCATCCCAACCTTTGTCTTTTATAGGAATGCCATAATTACGAAGCAGGATTTCATCTTCAAATTCAGGGTTCATTCTGGGTTTTTCTGTACCGAACACGTTTCTCTTCTTCCTCACTACCGGGTATATCGCCATGGTAACTCATGCTGCAACCATAACCTATTGCGGAGCAGATTATGTTCCAGATTAGAGGTCAACAGGTATGAAATCACTGACTACTGACCAGTAATTTCTCTGGAAACTAGTATCAGCAATCCTATAAGACAGTACTGTAGTATAATATATAGTATATAGTAGGATAGTAAGAGGGGCTAAAGTCTTTATAGTCTCTTAATATTTTGTTGTTTCCCAGGTGATCTGTAAAAAAATATAAATTCTTAAGCACAACTTTATTGATTTTTTTCCTGCTGGCTACAAACTATTGTTCTATAATAAAAGGACAATAAAGCAATAAAACACAGAACATCAGCTCATCTGATGTTCTGTGATTATAAAACATCTGTTTGTGGATGACCTAATATCACATTTGCATGTTGAATAAGCTGCTTTTAGATTTTTATTTCTACTGCAGCTGCAGCTCAAAGAATACAAACTAAAACGACTGTTTAAAATCAGTTTCAATGAAAAATTTCAGATTCACACATATGTATAAATACAGAGTTGTGATATTGATTAGTCAGCTTTCTTTCTTGGCTTCAAATAGCTAACATTTATTAAAACAGCACCGGCCTTTTTAACCAAAGCATGTTGCTTTCAGACTATGGGTTTAACTTCCTCATGTATTTCCAACAGTATAGTTTTATCTTGCTTCATATAAGCAGTTGCTTTACTGAAAGTAATAATAATAATAATAATAATAATAATAATAATAATAGATTGGATTTATATAGCGCTTTTCAAGGCACTCAAAGTGCTTTACAATTCCACTATTCATTCACTCTCACATTCACACACTGGTGGAGGCAGCTACAGTTGTAGCCACATAAGTACACGTAACTGTGATTGAATTGAACTGAATTTGACCAATTTAATTTATAATCGCACCAAATCACAACAACAGCCACCTCAAGGCCCTAAACCCCAACCCCAACACCACCCCTTTCATGTGAATACACAGGGAAATCCATAATGATAACCAGCATTGTGTGACCGTGTATTCTGACTGCGGATGTTAGGATGATGCCCTGGGTGTGTTTAACCTGCTTACAGGGCTTGGTGCCAACTAAACCAAGTACTATTAACTGCTACCAAAGTAATCTGACTACGCACAACCTCTGCAACAAGTTTCCTAAAATTCAGCCAATTTTTCTTCCAGAGCTGTTGTGCTGAACTCACCTTGGAGAAGAGCCCAAAACAAGCCAGTGTACTAATGATGCAGTAAGCCTCAGGTGGTCGCGCTCCTCTCCCTCCTGGCTGTGGATCAGAGAGTGAAACAAATATCAAACAGCAGTTTCCAAATGAGGACACTCTGCAAAGGACAGCTTCTGAACACTGACCAATAATCTCCTGCAGTATCCATTTCTTCTGCTGCCATCGATCTCAGTCAGAACAAAGGAGAAGGTCTCACTGAAAATGGACAACAACAACTGAAAACAGGGGCTGTAGGCTGGTTTACACAGAACAGAACCCTGAATACTGCTCAAAGGTTAAAGACCACCTGATTGACATGCATTACCTGTGGTACTCTGTCAAAGGAGCCCAGTTGATGCCTTCTGGGAAACAAAAAAGTGTGATTGCCTTCAAAGTCTTCTCCTCCTCCTCCTTCTGAGATCTCGCCATTCCATCTCTCTGCAAGTAAATATAAAAGTTTAAATCACTGTTTCCAAATAGATACATACATCATATGTACAACTGATTATAACTGTACAATTGTACAAAACAAAATTAAAGGAATACTTTTTAATCGAGTATATCATTACGTTAACTGAACCTCTCTGATATAGATTTGGACAGTTAAGTAGCAGAGCAGGTCGTTTCAGCTGCTTTGGTGTTCATTAAATTAATGCAACAATTCCCAGAACAGACATAGTTTTTTTCACTAGTTTTGCATTTAGCCAGGGTCAGTGTTAGCATGTCAGAGAGAATATTATGCTGCCAGTAAAATGACCAAGTGATGGTCTGGCACGCATATTCATGGAGGGACACACAGACCGCCAGAGGCTAGGCAGCGCCACCCCTGACTACTATTAGGTATCAGAATGAAATCCATGGATCCACTGTCAGAACCCTGCTTTGGTGCTCTCCTTAACTAAATCCAAAATAACTCCAGTGAGAGACAAATATATTTTGGTCCTTCTGACAATTCCAAGTTGCACCTGGAGTGAGTGAGTGAGTGAGTGAGTGAGTGAGTGAGTGAGTGAGTGAGTGAGTGAGTGAGTGGCTGGAGCATTGAGACAGAGGCTTTCTTGTAGTCAATGCACATTGTGCACAGGTTGGTCAGTCGGGTCTGACAGTCTTGAATGACTGCTCTATCTACCAGTGGATAGTTTTGCCCCTCTGGTGTTGGTGCCAATTCTTTTCTGGGTCCTTCTCATGTATTGCCATTCCATATACCTGTTCATCTTATCTGCTATAATGGCTGATGTTAGCTTCCATGTTGTGCTGAGACAGATTTTAGCCGGTAGTTGGAAAAGACGGGACCCCTCTGTGGGGATCAGGACTGTCCGGGCTTTCAGTTAGACAGTGGGTTCATGCTCATTTGGGCTGTCAGATGTTCATGGAGTGCAGTTAGTTTTGCCGCATGATGTTAGAGGCAGTGCTGTCCCTTCTCTCAAATCCTTTCTGAGTATCTTCAAAATATACACAGCAATGACATTAGAATGTCATTCGGAGGCCGGGGACTGTGAGTGTCAGCACCACAGTCCAGGATGAGACAACAAACATCCACAAGTACATCAGTAAGATGGCTCCAACTGACCGCGTGCTCAGTGAATACCTCAGGCAGCAGAAACCCAAGAAAGAGGAGGAAGAGGAGGAACCATCATGGAAGGACAGGCCCCTGCACGGTATGTACCAGCGGCAGATAGAGGAAGTGGCTGATATTCAGAAATCCTACCAGTGGCTGGACAAAGCTGGACTGAAAGACAGCACAGAGGCACTAATCATGGCAGCACAAGAACAAGCTCTGAGCACAAGATCCATAGAGGCTGGGGTCTATCACACCAGGCAAGACCCCAGGTGCAGGCTGTGTAAAGATGCCCCAGAGACAATCCAGCACATAACAGCAGGGTGCAAGATGCTAGCAGGCAAGGCATACATGGAACGCCATAACCAAGTGGCCGGCATAGTGTACAGGAACATCTGTGCCGAGTATAACCTGGAAGTCCCGATGTCAAAATGGGAGACGCCCCCATGGGTGGTGGAGAATGACCGAGCTAAGATCCTGTGGGACTTCCAGATACAGACGGACAAAATGGTGGTGGCTAACCAACCGGACATAGTGGTGGACAAGCATATTTGGCCTTCACGATCATACTGACCTTGGGAAACTGGTAGGTAATCTGAGGTTCGTAGGTATTGCTGTCCTTGGCCTTCTTGAGGCTGACCACCACCAGATACTCAAAGAAGTACTGACCACTGGCATAGCGGTGCTGCCTGGTTGTGTTCTCTGCTGCCTCCAGACCAGGTGGCTCTGTAAGCTCAGGCTCTTTGACTCCTATGTGAAGATAAAAAAGAAAACACAAACACATTTAGTGTGCTTGATCATGCATTTCCCAATAGTTCTTATTTGCATGAATACAACACACCAGTTAGAAATTGGAGAAGTTACAACATTAAAGACCATATATGATACACACAAACACACTAATGAGAGATATAAGAGAGAGAAATGCGAAACACCAGCTACTGTTAGACAGAGCAGTTCCTTGAGACTATAAGAGTAGACTGCCAACCCTATTCAACCTATGACTCGATGCCTCACACATGGTACCTGGAATGTCTAAAACTACAGTCTAAAGAGCTTGGAAAAAAAGTGTCTGGACTGACCTGGCTGAGGGGTTCAGGCCTGTACAGAAAAGCAGTGGGGACAGAGCAGCTCCTCCTTACTAAATCCTGCACTTCATGCAGAGTTGTGCTATTGAAGTTGGCCTGTAGTGTTGTTCGCCCCATCCCAGTCTGATGAAAGCTCTTAGATCATGTATAGTTCTAGTCATTCCAGGATTTATGTTTGTGACACAGAGTCATAAGCTTTCTTGTAGTTAATCTAGGTTGTGCACAGTTGGTCAGTCTGGTCTAAAAGTCTAAAGTGACTTTTCTATCTACCAGAAGTAGTTGATAAGTAAAATGCTTGACCTTGTCGTCAGCAGTCAGTTATATCAGTGGATACTGGATTTTCTCAGTGACAGTCCACAGATGGCAAGACTTGTGCCCCACACCCCACTGGTGGTACTCATCTCAAATAGGAATTAAAGGTGAGGTGCACAGTCTGAGGGGTGCTCCCATAACAACTTCTCCCTAAATCATCATTGCTTTGAAGTAGCAGAGATGGAGCATTGTGAAGGACATCACACTGTCACAATCTTTTCACCCAGCTCCCCTCTGACAAACAGTATAGCTTAGCAAATCCACGAACTGCCAGGTTCATGAGGAACAGTTTTTATCCAACAGCCATCACTAAACTGAACTCTGCCCATCACCCTGTGACACCAAAAACAACTCTCTCCATCAGTATAGATTTTTTAGACATTGTGATTCTGTTGTATGCAACACATACA